>NW_017152138.1:990816-1022858 GCF_001652005.2 Ceratina calcarata
CATACATCCTTAAATTGCTCGACTTACGATCAAATTAATTTTAACAATTAAGGACGTTCACTTCTTGTATGAAACAGATGATAATCATGAAATAGAGATAATACTTTATTTATATTTAGTATTAAAAAGTTCAGATTGGGAATCCTCTTTGGGTTCGGATAGGGCTGCGAAAGTTGTCACGTTTTGTTCGGGTAGCTGTAATTTTGGGACTTGAACTCGACTCGGGACTCAAACCTGAATTTCGTAAACCTTACTGCATTTAATCTTGATTATACAATAGTTTGAAAAATCATGCTGTGAATATAACGAGGGCACCCGAATTGAGTTTCGAGCCCCGAGTTGATGTGCGTGTCTCGTAATTACGGGCACCGGAACAAAGCGTGCTGGTAAAACTTGCGGGATTGCGTCCGACTCGACCCGAGACTCGTGTGCTCGAATTTTCGGATGCTTGCAAATCTTCATTATTTAAATCACTATTACGTGTTTGTTTAATAAAAATAAAGAGACGACGAAGAGAACAAGATAGATTGTACTGTAGCGCGGAGGTCCGTAGCGCTCGCGTACAGGTTCGAGGTGGAAACGAGTGAAGCGAGACAAGGATGATAGAATGTGGTGTCCTTCTTTTCGGACGAACTGTTGCTGATCCGTTTGTAACTGTCACGGCATTCCAACATAATCGTCACTTTCCAGATACGCAGCGTAATCTCCGAACAAGTTTTCTCTAATGTATGCAATCCACCGACAAAACAAATAAATTAACACTCGCATATGCTTGCGTTTTAATTTCCAGACCTTTCTCGTTCCCCTATCATTCATTATATTCATTGTATATCTGTACCTTTTTTTGATGATATTCTATTATATGTAGAACCTTTCATATTTTATTTCGTGCTCTAAACATATTCTAATTTGCTCTGCGTTAATTATTATACATCTAATTAAAATAAAATCTGTCGATATGCATTCATTATCCATCATATCGTGGGATGAATATTTTACTGCAGACAGATTAGTTGTTCGAGCGGAGGAGATCTCGCGAGCGGAGATCGGGGCCTTTCCGGAAATGCACGTTGCTATAGTAGTTGGTCAAGGCCATCAACTCATTGAACATCCTTCCACGTTGAGTACAGAGTACGTACAAAGAAGTATGTGGAACGGCAACCTGTCGATTTACGCATAGGCGTACCGACGATATTTTTTATCTTCCGACTCGGAGCGTTACGAGAAATAATATTGCAGTATCGACCTGATTATCTAATTACTTAATATGTATCAGTTGATATAAAATCACAGAGAAATTGATAGATCGATAAAACTAATTATGTGTTCATTTCATGTTTGATGTGTATTTAAAGCTCTAGGACTGCTTGATCCAGGTACAGATTAGATAAAATTTGATAGACTTAATGTGATTACGACATTGGCGTATCAGATTTACCGCTTTGAGCGCTTGCAGGTCATTGATTCGCAACAGTCTCTCGCGTAAATAGTTCCCGACGGTTTTTAAAGAAAACATTGCCAACAATGACCTAATAGCACATGAAATCTAGAAAGTCCAACCGGCAGAACCCGTATTTCCGCGTCATGCTGGTCTCGCACACTCAACCTTCGTGCTGCGATGAAATTGAACCGAATACGCTCTAAGTATTCCGATTGCGTTCCCTTGAACTTAATTCGCATCACTCGATACGATCCGATTTTGTTCAGACGTTTTGCGTTCAGTTTAATCATATTTGATTAAATCGCATGTCGATATTATTTTAAATGTTGCAGTACAAATGAAGAAAAGAGAAATGCATAACTTACCCATGAGTGAAATCCAGGATACTCTTGAGTCTTCGATGATTTCGTTGAGGTATTCGCTAGTATAAACGTGAGGTGCGAGGAACAGAAAACAGTTCCGATTTGAAGGATAGATGATATTTATTCCATTATTTTATCGTTTATTACTTACTACTTGAATGTTATATTCGTAATAGGTATCTATAATTATGTCGATAATTATGCGTGAATTTAAAGAATACGTGAGGTCAGCCGCAAGATTTACAGCCCGCGTCAGTGTTACAATCATCGTACAATTAAATTAAAAAAACGAAATTTACGGTTTTATTTCTCGTTGATGCAAACACTCGAAGGATAGGATGGGAAATTGTAATCGGGGCTGGGACGATGGCGGCTCATCGATTTCCTAATTCATACCTATCTCATGTAATTTACACACGCTGGAATCCATTCTTAATTGCGGTTAGAATACTCTTTCAGTTACATCGATTCGGAGACTCCTCTAACGCCGACCTAATTTACCCTTACTTATTATTATTATAAATTCCTAATTATCTTACGAAATCGCAACGCGAAATATCCGGTACGCGGAGGTACCGTTCTTATTTTTCTTACTTCTTCACCTAATCGTAACGAGTTCAATTCTCGTTTTAAACAATATACAAATATCTCTTCTCGTACTCGACAATTAGAATCGTTATTGATTTAAACTCGTGCTTTGTTTACAATTGATTCTGCGCTACACACGATTCAATACGAACTATTGTACGCGGCTCCGTTTCAAGCAATTTTTGGTCTATCCGTAACGCAACGTTCCTTTTAACTCACAAGAAAATAATGTCGTTATGCATAAAACGACGCGTCCTTCGCAGGATAAACGAAAAGTCAAATATGTAATATAAAAATTCACTACACAATGTGTATTAACATTGTGATTAATTGATTAACAATTAAATAAGACGCAGTTCCAAAAGAAATCTACCTAAATTCGGGCGACGAAAATGTAGCAACGAAAACGAGAAATTTTATAGAAATATCATCAATTCCTTCATAATTATAAGAACATAAAGAGAAACGACCCGAATTTAAGAACTTAACTCTGTCTTTCCCATAAACAAGAATAATGATAATTATTACATTTTATTAATGAAATATGATATCATTTGCTTTTTGGTTTAACGATAAAGTAATTTGGGGAAAGATAGGATTAATGAACGAAACGAACGTCAACGCCCGTTAATTATCAGGAACACCGCGTTGTTATCGTACATACGTAGGCTATTTAATCCGAATTGCACTCTCGAGAATTTGTACAACTTACATTTACATTTGAATCACGCCGAAATAATACACGTGTGCGCGTGTACACGCTGCCGGTACCGTGGCATCGATCAGAAAATAAAACGGGCAAATGTAAGACTCGTACAGGCTACCGAACAATTTCAACGATCGCCACGAAGATTATTTACACACCGAGTCGAACGAGGATCGAATTCCAAACAAGTATTAAATTATGTCTCGTATAGTTGTTCGATCGCGTTCACGTGTGCAATCGCTATCTTGTACGGATTCACGTGTTCTTTATCAACCAGACAATTAAAAGAAACTCTCGATTCTTACACAATTGAACAATACGTTCTTCCAATGTAATGCTGTCCTTTCGAATACCGAGAACGATAAAACGAATTAAAGTTCCTCGAACACCGCTTGTCGCACGAACTGGCGATCAACAAACGATCGTCTCGAACGGATGAAAATTCATCTAATATGTACTATCGACGCACACTGGCCGGATTCCCGCCGCAGCGGATTAAATCCTAAGGGGATGATAGGAAGGGGGGTGGGAGTTACAATACTCGAAGAACCGTTTCGTCGGGTTCCTCTCGTTCGGACATAGATAAGACGTGAGACCCGAGTGTCTGCGTACTCTCAATAATATCATTGCAGCCTTTGAATACTGTGCGCTTCTCGATTTAACTAAAAACCGATCCACTGTGTGCAACACGATCGAGATTGCAACGTCTCGAACGTATAAAGAATGCCCGTGAATTCGTCATCGATAAAATGTGAACAACGTTATCGATTGACCCCTCGTCACAATTCCCGCATACCGTTTCATGCACGCCGTCCCGTTCTTTACTCCCTCTTCTAAATAAATTAAGTTTTAATATCGATACCGTTGACCATTCTAAAATTCTTTGCAACGAGAAACTGAAAAAAGACGTTGCGTTCTCGTGGATCCTCTTGCGGTTAATACGTGAATGTATACAACTTCGTGGAAGATATCGACGCTTATCTTTCTCGGAAGGAATAACTGATGGATCGTAGAATGATGCCACAATAACGAGTACAGGTATTTTTTTTTTAATACTACCGATGCTCGCGAATCGCTGCGCTGACGTACAATCTTGCGGCGGGATCGATCGTTCGTTTTTCTTTCTTTTTCGTTTTTTTACTAAACGAACTTCGTACGATGATTCTATTTCGCGTGGAACTTTTATTCCAATTATTTGGAATTTCACGGACGAATTACCTTCCTGGGAGATCGATCGATCTCGCTTCGAGTATCCGCGAAAGGCGTTTCGTCGACGTTTTAAAGCTAATAAAACGGCGAGAGTCGAGAATGAACACGCGCTTAATAAATATGCTCTATCGATAAACACATATACGGTTATTCTATTGTTAATGTCTATATCTTGTACCTTTGACATCGATTTTTCAATTTATACGTACGTATGTATCATATGTCTGATTATGCGCTATCAAAGCGCGTGCTCGTTTTCAACGCCTGCAGCGCATTCAAAGCGCAATAGATTCGCGATACCGGGAGTGTACTTGTAATCTTTTTTTTTTTATCACAGTTACGTTTTTCGACGACCGAGGAAACCGATGAAACGTCGCGAACAGCTCTCTGTGGCAAATGAACATATCGAGGGGAGAGGCTAGAGGGGAATGGGAAGCGACTACTACTCTCGTATATATATAAAAACATCACACATACTGCTTTCTCGAACTGTACAAAAAATATAGCGTTTTCTTTCAACTTAGAGCCAATAAGGAAGCACTTAGCATTTTTCTTTTTCCTTTGTTAGAAAACAAAACTGGGGTTCCTAAGAGAGTAGGAGACGGTACGGGGATCTTCTAAACGGGAAATTACCGTTCAATGATAAAAAAAACGACGTCGAAACGGGATTAGTCTGAATCAAATGGCACGGGCGTATATATATTAGATACAATTAAAAATTTCGAGTACCACCGTGGTCGAAGCAATCGAAACGTAACTTTTTTAAGAATCGTGATACCAAATCTACGTTTTCATTTTTTTTTTTTTTTTAAATCGACATTTTTCTACGTTTCAAGACCTTCGAGTCGTTCGGAGTGATACTCGAAAGGTCTCGTCCCGTGTCCATTTGCGGAAACAGCGAAAGATCGTCGGTCGACGACGATTCGAGATGATCGTGCGCGTATGTACAGGAGTAATTTTTCTAAGAATGTACGTCAACGCGAAATTACGAAAGAAATTTGCGTGAAACAGAGTGCTCTCACGAAGATTCGATAACTCTTGGTTTTTAAACGGGACCCTTCGCGAGGAAGGCCGAGAAAAATCATGGACGAGGCCCCCTCACTCAGCAGAGGGAGAATACACTCAAATATTGTGCATTTCTCTCATCGAGCTCAGTTCTTCCTTTTTTTTTGGATTTTTGTTTTTTAAATTTTCCTCTGCCCTTATGCTTTGACTCGAAGGGAAGGGACCGGGCCGAAGGAGAGATTATTATCGTAGAGTAGTGCGATGAGGATAGTTCTGGATTTTCGTAGGAGAAAGAGATAGAAAGAGAGAGAGAGAGAGAGAGAGAGAGAGGAGGATCTTTTTCTTAGAACGTTAGTTTGGTCTCGGAGCCCAACGACTCGTGAAGAGTTATTGTATGTAATAATCGGGATGATCTGAGTCCTTCTCAAACCTCTTCGCCTCTTCCTGCATGCTCTCCTTGATCTTGAGTATGGCCGCTGACTCAGTTTGATCCTGCGAATCAACCAACACCAGGCCGGTTACACGTAAGACGTCAGGCAAGACCACCACGAGGCGATATCTTGCCCAAATTTCGTTTTCTCAGCGTTTCATCAGCGAGCCGTGACGGCACCAAAATTATTTTTAAATGTGAAAATGAAAAAGTTTTACTCGTCAAACCCAGCGCCGTTGAAGGTGCTCGAAACTCACTCATCGCGGTTCGCTGATCCCGAGGTAAACTCTCGGGGGTTTAAAAAGAAAAGAAAACGCTGACATGCCGCAAATTGTTTGTGCGGCGCGGTGACGGTGCGTCGTGAAGGGGCTGGGCTCGTGAAACGCAAAAACTTAAAGAGAGGATTAACACATGAATGAACTAGGAAAAGAAATTTGGTTTCGGGAACCGCGAATTAAGGTTCCACATTTCCAGGGCGCTCTGACCCACAACACATGGACGTTACATAAAAAAGAAGCCCGTATCGAGCAAAAAAAAAAAAAATAGAAATAAATAAATAAATGAAGAGAATGTACAAATAAAAATTTCCTGCGCCTTTCGTGTGCGCCACTTGCCCCCCACTCACGCACACCTCACCAACAATGAAAAAATCTTAGTCAAATATTAAGAAAAAATTGTAACAGAGAAACTCGACGTGTCATCCCTCACGGGTTATATAGAATAAATTTTCTGCTGATCAATACTTTGCAATACTTTTAAATCGTGTCTCGATACGATCTCGCAATCCACCAATCGCTTTGTGCTCACGCATCCATGTGCTACAGGTCAGTACAGGCTAGTACTATATACAGCTATCAGATTTCACTATTTCTTCCGTTTCTCTATTCATCGAAATCGACTTTCAAATATTCACCGTTTGCGTTAGAGTCGTTAGGTAATATCACAGGACATTGTGTTCCACAGTATGTAACATTCTTTTCTCATGCTTCGATTTACTCCGACGATATCCGAGGATTGATGGACAATCCTGATTTACACACTTATTTACGTGCTCAGTGTTAGTCTCCGAATCTGAAGCAAGTGTCTTTAACATTAGTGGCAAAAACTTATGTGACGTTGAAGCAACATTAAAAACATATTTCATACGCACATATAATTGCCGCGTGAGCGGCGAATGTTTCGTGTTAGAACAAATGTACAGATTACGCTTAGAAAAAAAAAAAGAGAGAAAGAACGCGTGACCGCGTGAATATTCATCGCAGTAATTCCGTGTCGAGCCGCCGACCGGGTTTTCATTTAAGAAAATAACGCAATGTGAAACACAAATGACATGTGATTACCAGAAAAATAAAGAAAGTAACGTAACGTAGCGGAAACAGATAGTCATATATAAACGTTTTTGTAGCCAGCACCCTGCGGATTTGAACGCAAATAAAAAAGAAAAACGCAGTAGTTCTCAGTGTAACAGGTTTACATTTATTGTCTCGATTTCCCCTGGGCTTAGGCATATATTAATAAATGTAATCGTTCGTCGCCATTCATTTGCTTACAACGTGGGGCTGTGTTAAAAGTAGTTCGACGATTCTCGTTTCTAAAGTACCATTATAGTGCGCTTCACGCCGTAATATGTAATATTATATCTTTTTCTCCGAGGCACGCTTTATCGGGCAACCTTGAAATTACTTTCCTCTGAATAACGCACGACAACGGGTCGCGTTACAAGCAAAATAAAATGAATTCTACCAACGTTAACAATTCCACGTTCGATTCGCTTCGTTTTGGCTTTCCTCGTTGTGAGACATTTACACAGAACACGATCGATCCAGTGAAGTTTAAAGGCAAGGAAAAACAGCGCAAACGTTGAACGACGATTTGCGTTATACACGCAACTTTCAATCTAATTGAATAAATTGTTCGAGCGGATTCAACCGTTAAATTCATAATTAAGTTACGAGGATTTTCTTAGTTCGAAATGATGTTCGTCGACATCTCGCACCGATTAAACGTTATTAAAGTTGGTAAAAGCAAATATTTTAGTTGCCTCTCGTTACGTGTGTATATTTATATATGTATATTTATATATCTATATGTATATGTGTATGTGTGTGCTTCTTTTTCTTCCTAATTAGTAAAGTACGCACGTTAATTGACACGGTGGATACTCCGGAACAACGGCAAGCAGCTTACACTTTTTTCTCTTTTCTTTTTACCCTTTTAAAAAAACATTCAAAACTAATATAGAATATAAGACAGTCTTCTTTCACGGCGAACTTTCATTGCGCTCCGAGCTCGGCAAAAGAAGTGGCATGAGTAATTATCGTCCGACTAGTGTTCATCGAAACCCTACAAAACCCTCGTTCACTCGTTAGATCATAATTAACATTGATTACTTTCTCGTATCCTAACAATATTATCATTATATATATTTTATACAAAATATATAATTATTAAATTACAATGTTATAAATATTAAACGATGTATACTCGTGTAAAAAAAAGAGGAAATACGTATATAAAACTAAGAAAAAGAATGAATAAAAACGTGGCAAAATTAAACCTAATTCTAATTCCTCGAGAAGTCGCAAATGGTATCGCGTGGAAAATATCTACATTCGATCGTCCTCGAGTTAGTCGATAGTCGATCTTGCCGGTGCTCTCAGAGTATGCACTCGCAATTCTCTCCCTCTCTCGCGCTTCTCCTTTCTCTCCTCTCGTGATTACATAATTCCATCGACACCTTTTTTTTTCTTTTTTTCTTCAATATTTTTCGATTAATTTAAAACACAACTAACAGCAGCACAGCATAGTCCGGTACTGACCTATAACCATAACGGACGGATGGATGCCGGGAGGTTCGCACGATTTTTCCTTTTTCATTTCTCGTTATCTCCTTTATCGGCCCGTATCTATTTCCACTTTCATTTTTTCTTTACGTTTGTCACACTCACTCGTTTAGGTTCAGTACTTACACCGTCTACGACTCTTATACAAAAATAATTACACGTTATATATATATCGTCGCGTGTACGTTATATATATAACTACCCTTCCTTTATATTATATTCCCAAGTACTTTTTTTCGTTAAGTCGCGGCACCATTCGCCTCGCAATACTCGCCGGAGTCAGCGAATCGTTGTTGGACGAGGAAACTCGATAAGCTAATCTCGAAGGAACTTGAGATTTCCGTTGTTGGTTCGAATTTTTAATAGGAACTTGCTCTCGCGAAAAGTAACTTTAAAATCGTATTACAGTTAAGTTAGAGGATTAAAAAATGCAGTCGCAGCGCTCGATGCCCGCATACGCGAGCGAACTCCAGCAAAAGAACCAGCATTTTTAAAAAGTGATCGTGCATGACTAGATTTGTACGCGTTTGTCTCATGATGGTGCCAACACTTTTTTTCGTTGTCTTTCAAACAAGTCACTTAGTTTATATTTTAATTAAGTCGTCGAGCATTGCGATGTCAATGGCTGCGAGATAAATGGTGCGCTTGTCATTAAAAAAAAAAGAGAGACTTGTTTCGTTTATCGATAATGCGAATTCTGAGCAAATAGTGGAGGGACTCGGTCCGAGTTCGGCTGATTTTAATCACCTCATTACAGAGCGTCGTTGATTCAGAAAGGAATTCCAACGATTAGGCAAGTGTGTGTAAAAAGTGACGCGCGTAAAACTAAATAGGCATCCGCTTGTATCCTGTTCGCCTATTGTACCGTCAATGCATATCAGCGTACACATCGAATTGTAAAGTATAAATACATTAATTGGTTTTATGCATTAGTCATGTTTTATCGAAGTAATTTCCATAATTGTGCCATTGAGTATAAAAATTTACGTATACAGATAGCAGATGATACGCAAAGGCGTCACGATATGCGAACGCGATAGAAATGGATACCCGTAGCTGATCGCGTTGAAGAATCAATTTCACGTTTTTCGATGACTCAGTTTAATCGAACGGTGTATTTGTTGATTCAATAAAATAGAAAGCACAGTGGAAGTGATTAATTCCTGCTTTCAATTTTGTCGAATGAACAATACAATTAAACTGAAGTGAAAAATACGTGTAAGAATTCTGACCTAACTCTATAATGGGATGAAAAATAAGCCAGGTGGCTAGCGGCGAGCTAGCGGTGCGAATTGATAGAAAGAAAATAAAATAAGAATAAAAAATAATAGTAGTAATAATAATAATAAAAAAAAAGCTAGGATAGAAAAGAGAATTGAGAAATCGATTGACAATTATGCGATTGATAATCACAGTATGTAGTTCGCGGTTTTTCAGGCACCTTTGCTTACAAGCTAACGTTCAAATAAATATAAATAGACGTTGGCGTTGACACGAGTCGATAAAAAAAATTCATCGTACTGTCGACAATAAAAATGTAAATTGAAATAATCGTATTAAAAAAAAGTCAAATAAAAATAAAGAAAAAGAATAATAAAAATCCTAGTCTGCAACCTTGTGAGTATTTAGCAAAGCATATATATAATATATATACTTCTCGATATCTGTATAGTGTAATTAAATCATGATTCAAGTTATGCATCATAATTCCATATGTAAGTAGCGTAGTAGTGAGCACTTAAATGCTAGCCTAACTCGATTAGAGGCGAATAATTAAACGAACGCACGTCGAGACGCGAATGCACGCGTGTATGTGTGTTTGTGTGTACGTGTATTTTGTGTCTTGCCACGAGCGTACAGTAAGTGCTTGAGCCATTGAAGAATATCGCGTACGAACCGCGTGTAACACGTGACGTGGATCGCACGTGACAACGTAAAACTCAGTGGTTTCGAATTTATCCTTCTTTTCCACATTGCGTGATTAACCGGGAAATCTACGGCATCTACGAACTCGAGGCTGGATCCAAGGCGACTTGACTTTTTAAAAAAACTGTCGGGAATACAGAAGGCGCACGTGCGAGATTACTTATCACTCCTTTCATTCAGAATCCTACTCGTTATTCCGCAATAATAACGTAAGATTAAAAAGGAAAAGGAATACCGTTTTTCGCGCGCTCGTTAAACGACTCGATTATACAATTATCAAACGATTTTCCGCAATGCGTATCGTATCCGGCAATATTTTTATTCTAGTAGGCGAACGCGATGATTAAATTCACATTTTGTACATCTCATTCGACAACAAATAAATTGTAAGAAACTGCGATATGTTTATACACATGAATTTCAAATCTCTATACATATTTTATACGATACACCTTACGGAACATCTCATGTATTATCGTACGAAAATTGTTCTATACTGTTTTGTAGATGTAAAGTAGGTAGAAAAGGTCTCGAAACATTTAAGTCACAATCTCTGGACGCAATCGTAATAATACTTTTAATTCTCGATCCCAAGGTTTGATACCTTCACGAATGAAAGACTATCTGTCGAATGCTTCGGGATTTTTATACCCACTTTATGTTCGCATCATTAGCCATACTGTTAGTATGATAATAGTTAGACACAATCTGAGCCAAATAGTTACAACGACATTAGATGCAAGTGGAGATAATCTAAATTAAATTTCCCAACAAGCCTAATACGATTAAATAGGACGTTTCGAATCATTGTCAAGTATCGATACGTTTTGGATTAAGCATTAACCAGGTGGTTGGAATAAGCTCGAGGATAAGCCCTTTAATTGTAGTAAAACCCAAATTATTTTTTAATCAAATAATTAACTAATTGACGCATTGACGAAAGCACCTGTATCTGTTAATTGCTGAAGAAGAATCGGTTATCATATGGACTCATATTTCATCCTAATGCATTCAACAGCGAATTGATACTTTAAAATAGACGATTTATTAATTTAATTAAGACTAAAGATAATTAATTGAAGATCACATATAAGTCCATACTAACACGTCGAGTGACTGTAATAGGGATTCGGTAAATAAAACTTACTAATACTTACATTTTCTCCGGGACCTCCAAAACCACCAAGATTATAATCACCCATTCCACTTCCACTGTCTTCTCGTGGTGTACCAGGACCGCCATTAGCCGGACTGTTTTTCATTCCATCGAGGCCGTCACCATTCAGAACAGGACCCATCGTGTTCGGACCCATAGGTCCCATCGGGCCACCCTCTGGTCCGCCGCTCATCGGAAAATCCTGATACAATCAAAAATACCATTAATCCATTTCAGTTCATTGATGACATCGTTTCAAAATTATAGAAAGAAAAAGAAAAGAGACGATTACTTACACCAGGCATATTTCCTCCAGGTACAGGTTTCATCATGGTGTACATATTTTCACCACCACTATTACTACTATCTTGTGGGCTGGGCATGATCGGTGTACCCGGGCCTGGAGGACCCGTCGAACCGGGTGGCCCTCCGTAATTACCCGGCGATGATGATGAATAATTCATTGGCTATAATCAAAATTCATTATTAACGAAACGTTCATGAAATGGATCATTTAGAGGCATGATTATGATATAAAGGAGATTCGCACCGTGGACGTGTTTGGTTGCCATTGTTGTCTACCGCCTGGACCTGCCATACTCATTGGTGGCATACCGGGACCTCCAGGACCTCCTGGACCTAAACTACTGTTGGGTGGTGGACCCCTCATTCCTGGACCGTAACTACCAGGTCCCATGGGGCCCATGCCTGGTCCTCGTGGAGGATTCATCCTTGGATTCATCGGATTCATGCCTGGAGGAGCTATGAATAAAAACAATATTTGATGCGTCTGCGTCAAGTCACAAGTATTAATGCTGTTCTAGTTTTATGTTAATACTAATGCAAATCGTGAATCTTTGGATCAACGGCAAATCATGTGACAATACGGAGTATTTGTATATATTATGTATAAATTTGTTGATACTTTTTATTTATTAGCTATACTAGCGTTTATAATCGTTCTGAAATGAAAACGATATCATGCTTTGCCGAAGTCATTTCTAAACAGTGAAGCGAGTGGATGGCATGCCAAATTGGTAATTCACATACTACACAAATTAATCGAGTGACAAAGCTCATGCGAAGGATGAGAGACAGCACTACCGAGTGATAAACGTCTGAGCTTCAAACTTTGACAATGGAAAGATGAAACAGTGCAATGCATAACAAACAAGACAATCATGCCTGGTCAGAAAGGATTGCGGTATCATACAGCAATATGTATGTTTATAATGACATGAATGAATTGCATAATATTGTAAAGTCTTGTATAAACAAAAAATAAATAAATAATTCTTTCAATAATGTGAAACCTTTTCACATAATTTGCGATAAAAAAAACTGGTTACAAGTCTTTGCATATGTTAAGTTTGTGCTGCAGTGATTTGCAATAACGACAAACGTGTATTTTGTTAGCCACAAGTTCACTGCGATCGTACAGCGAAGAACGATAAGATGTTAAAACGTGATGTATTTGTGATTCTTATTTCTTGAAACACTTAAACGCGACTGTGTTAATTACTGGACAAATTTTTAACTGTTCTCATAGCAAAATTGAACATTGACTTCGCGTTTGATTCATCGAGTTGACGAAGTTAGATACGAGATCGAGCAAGTGTACAAAAAGACGAAGCTAGTGCACTTATTCGTATGTATATATATATATGTTTATATATATAAAACGAGTGAGAACAGAAACTATGAGAAAAACGGGCAGGAAAAAAAAAATAAAAGTTAGGCTTGACTAAGTCATGTGAGTGTGATTTGGTTGCTGGGTTGCTTCCTACCTTGCCACCCTACAAATTCTCCAGCTTCGCCTGAGGAACACAAGAGCACACATTAGTACGGCAGGTAGGTAAGGTCAGGTTGATGGCGGTAAGGTCTAGTTACTCTGCGGTCGCATAGTGAATAACGTTCCGAATATTACTCGAACAATGTGAAAATATATAGCTCCAGCAACTATGAAGATCTCTCGGTAAATGCCATTTTAAGAAGTTTACTATAACATCTTCCCGTACAAACTCTCAGCAGATCGATCAATACTTTCTATTTTTATAAAAACGTGTTATAATAAAACTGTAGACATAGGTTTACTGTTTCATATTCTTAAAAATAAATGGGTAAAGATATTTAAAAGCGTATTAAAATAAAAAAAAGGAAAATAGTATAAATAAAGAACTTACTTTATCATTAAGTGAAACGTTAAGTCGATTTTTTACTCTCGATGCAAGAAAGAAGATAGCAAGAGAATTAATGTAAAATGCTAATAATAATGATATTAACTTGAAAACTACACCACTGCACGTAACTAGACAATTCAAAAACCAATCCACTCCACATCACAGCAATCCAATCCACTTTTAATAATTACTTATTCATTTATTGCTGTGTGGTTTTTGGTATGCATGCGTCTATGCCATTCTCCTCTCGCAATTATTGTCAATGCCAGAAAAAAAATCAATGAGAATCTAGCATAAAACTGAGCTCTTACCTTGTCTAGTCGGATCCATACTATTTGGCATCATTGGCTGTCCCGGTGGCTGAATTCAAAATCAAAAAACAAATAACGCGTTACCAATTGCTCTTTACAAACCATAATTATGTTATATTCGAAAAGTGTAATTATACACACCCCGTTGAAGTCATTTCCCATTTGCGGCATACGTACTCCGGGTCTTGGTCCAGCGGGATACCGTGGACCGCCCATGAACTGTAACAAGTAAAATATCTACGCGTTAAACAAAGAGAATTTAAAGATACGTAAATAAAAACAGCATAATTCGTTATAGCTATCGTACGTTACAAAACTTACACACCAGGCAGCCGCAACAAGCAATCGATCACATACTAGGCCATACGACATGTGCTACGATAAAAGTCGTAGGGCACATTATCAATACTTGTATTTTGTTAATGTGCAAGTAGGATCACAGACAAGGGTCGATATTTAACAGAAAACAAGTCAAAGTGAACCGAAATGTCGCGTACGATGCAACTCTTACCTTGTATTATTAAGCCCATATCATAAACATTAACAATTTATTAATCTTCTTCCTTACCTTTAGATACGCATATTCAATAATTTACATTACATTACAAACACAGTTTTATTGTTTGGTTTAGATCATGTATTTTAGTGTACAAAAAACTCTGTCTTTTAACACAACCCTGTAACCGTGGTACGTCCTGTGCGTGACGAAAGGGTTGCGAGTAACTTTGATAGGAGTAAAAGCGAATTCGAGCAAACGGTCATAAGGTAAACGATGATAATGGTGTAATGAGAGTGGATCTTCGTGATGAGTGATAAATGTGTAGTGTGTCGAATGAGGCTTACCTGAGTGGACATCATCTGCGAGTGTGGGGGCGGGGGTGGCTGGGGGTGCTGGGGGGATGGCTGTGATGAGGGGTGTGTGGGCGGAGATGGTCGCATTGTCGAGTTGTTCTGCAACAAGCAACGCAAACGACAGACATGTAGCAACACTGCGATCCAGGCAACAGCTAGACTAGAAGGCTTGGGTATGATTTTGTGTTAATACTATGTTGGTCCGCACCTTAAAAATCTAAAAGTTATCATTACAATATTAGAAAAAGAGAACAAAAAATATCAGTTCTCGCCTAGCCAATATTTTCCACGCGAAATACGGTCGTTATCGAACGCTTGAGAATATCCCATTTCATATTGAAACAAAAGTTTGACATTAAATAAAAAAATAAATAAATAAAGTCTCTTCTTTAAAATATATAGAGATATCTCAGTAAAATCGCGATGATGTTATGTATTTTTAACTTTACATTCTTTTGGTAGTTTTCAATTTTTATACCTATCGTAAAGGATTCATTGAAGTTGCTTGTATCGAATACTAGACTACTATCTAAGCAGGCTTCTGAATTGAACGTAGAGAAGTGTGGCCTATTATCATCCTACTATAAAAAATGAGTTGCTAAAACTATTTTCTAACATCTATACAAAATCTTTCCTGGTACATTTTTCTGGTTTATTTCCTGCTTTATGCAAAGAGGAGATCAGAGAGTGAAAATGGTAAAGGAACGCACATTCAAGTGTTAGATACATAGCAGAGAGAAAATAAGTACATAGATACAGTGTTGACAAGCATGGCATGAGAATTTTAATTGAACGTACACTTGTTTCAAAACCCAACGACACCGTGTACACTTTACAGTAACCATATAAACAAAATGGACGTTTCATATGAACAAATATCAATTAATACCACTAAGACTTCACAAGTAAGACAAGTATTTACAGAATTACTTCTATGAAGTACAAAACATCATAAGAAATTAATTTGTATTTTAACAGTATCAACAGTTTGTATTTAATAACAGGATAAGCATAGCCAAATTTCATAAACTAAACTGTCAGTTTTAATCCGAATGAACCGTAAATCGTAAAAATATTTCTTTATGTTCAAATTAATAAAATAAATGTTGAGAGCTTTGAATCAAGTGTAGAATTATAATGAATGAGAGTTATAACTAGGCATAACAATGATAACAGATATTTATACATATTTATGTATGTACATATAAATATTCGTGATGTGTCTATATACAATTATAACACGTCTAATTTTTTTATAGTAAAGACTATAAAAGCTACGATTTCGTATGTGTTATTTTAAGAAAGAAAGACAAAGTAGATAAAACATTTTGTTTGTTTGTTGTTACAAGAGTAGTTTATGTAGTAAAAATATTGTTTCATTTCTTCACTCTCCTCTTCGTGATATACATACACACATATAGTCAGAAAAAACATGTTCCATAGTAAATCATTAATTACGCCATACATCGTAGAATAAGAAAGTTTACAATTAGAATCATTTAAGACAGAAGAGAAATAAATTGTAAAATATTTTTAACATCCTATTTGTATGGAACAAATTAAATATAATAATTTATTAAACGAAAGTAAGAACAATGGCTTGAATCCCAAATAAAACTTATCTGTTTGAAACGGAATAAAACAAAACATGAATAATAGAGAATGAAAAAGCTTACTGGGAAAAATGCTGGAGGCATCGGACCACCAGGCATACCATCGTTGGGTGGCATTTGTCCTATGGGGGAAGGCGCTGGACCAGCATTCTGTAATTATATCATAAATATCTAGTAGTCAAATTCTACCAATTAATGCGTCAGTAGAACATCGTCTTAGCTTTTCTACATGCATCATCTATCGATAATCTCTGTCATCTACGAATGGTATTCATATAAGAGGTCAACTATGGTTTAAACGTAAATTATTAGGATTATAATAAAATATAACTTACATGAGCAATGCCGTTGACGCCATAACCACTGTTCACAAAGCCCTAAAACAAAATATTTTTCATGAGAATCTCTTCAGACACGATACACAAATAATTTGTCAATCATGAAATTATACTAACGTAATCGTGGAAAGCTTTGGCCTCACTGCTGTGTTCACAGGAATCCCGCCGTTCTGGTGCTGCCGAGTATAGGTCCCAGAATACACTACAATATTTAGAAACATAAACGTCGAGTTAGTTTGCAGCTCTTGTCAGATAAGATAAAACAAAGCATAATGCTTACCACCACCAAGAGTGTAAGAAACCAGGTGGCTCGCCAAGTGTAATATTCTTTTCCCATCGTATCTGTGCAATAAAATACCGCATAATTATAATAATGATGTAATTATATTTTCTACACTTCATTAGTGAATTAGTTATCGAATGATTACCTCCGACAAGAATGTCTGTGCTGCCTTTTGTGCGCCAACATGTAATAAATATTCATACACGTACAGTGCCAATCTGGAACATTATAAATAATTTCCAAATAAATATAAAGTAATCGTTCGCAGGAAAAATAAACTCAAACTTACGATGCATAATAAAGTATTATTTTTACATGACAAAACTACTATAAATCGTTTAAGAAATTGAAAATCATTTATCGATATTTGTACAAATTGTATTTCTTGTGTTAAGTGAAAATATGCAATATGTTCGATTGCATTATTAAACGCATGTATTCGTTTGTTTATACGATTAAGAGAAGAGGCATCGTCACTAAATTAAAACAACGGAATTATTTTTTCAATCTGTATTGCATCTCATAAAGAAAACAATACTATTTCTGTACAATGTCATTATTACTCGTTATAGTATTTTGCGTAAACTATTATACTTCTTGGTTGCAAACGATAAAAACATGGCGCCCAATCGGCCTGCTTTGCGAGACAAGTGACTCTTGTGAGTCATAGCATACAGTTCAGTCGAATTTACGAGAAAGCAGGTTGCGGGCATGTCGAAAAAGTAAACAACTCGATTCTCGAATGTTTCCTTCAAATCTGTAACTGTAACCGTAACATTGATCCCGCCCGCAAAATTAATCAGAAGCAGGTACATCGAATATTATTCAGATATTTTTCCTTTTCATCTGCGCGAGAGTATCGTATAATTTAATTAGTATTAACATTTCCATAATGAGACCAGAAGTGATAAAGTTCATGAATATCGTTATCATGCCGGAATTGTTCAATGAATCCGATTCCTCTTTTGGAGCAACCAATATCCATGTACATATACGCACGCTCGGTAGACAGAAGAAAAAAATGGAGTTGGTCGATCAATCGGCAAATTTTTTTCTGATATTCCTTTTTTCTGTTTAAAATGGTAAATTCGAGTAATACATACTTTTCTCTCGCTTGAGCGTCCGAGGGTACCGAGGACGCCTTCCCCTTCGCGTACATCCTCGAAGACTGTCAGTTTTTCCAGTGTAAACAGAACCACCGTTTCGTCCTAGTGCCAGAGAGAAACTGAGAGTGCTCAGTTCGGGGTTTTCGCATCCCCCATACTATCTCTTTGCTAGTGCTAGTAAATGTCCGTCGATGCAGGTAGCCCGCGGTCAAAGGAACCGTAAGTACCGTCCGGCTCAACAGAGGATTCCGGTGTTAACGTGGCACGTTCGTTCCGAAACGGAAATAAAATGCAACGGAGAACTTATTTTTCTATCGGTCATACACACGTCACAAACACGAGCACAGCCGCGGCCAGCAGCATATACTAGATACAGTACTCCGCATCATGGCTCGAATTGCGGATGCATGACCGCGGAACGAACGCGCGTCGTCATCGCGTTCGCAGACTTCGCACTCTTCCCCCTGTCGACGCGGTTCACTTTGCCTTTCCTCCCCGTTTTCTCTTTTACCTACGATAGTTCCTCGCCCGATTGAATCGAGAAACCTGCGCGCAGGCTATACCACCGTCGCGTCGTTGTAATTCGATGTTAAATGACGGCCGCGTCCCTCTCACCGATGTTGCGTTCGGTCACTTCACTCTCTTCAGCTTCGGATCGCCACTCACCTTACCTCACCTCGCCTCACCTCATTAACGATACAGACGGACAGATAGACGGACAGACGCACGGGCGGACACGCTCGCACTTTACCCGTGAAGTTCACTTTGTCGATCCCGAAATTCTTGATGCGAAAACGTTCGACCCCGTGCAGATTCTACCTACTGTTCTTTCACCTTTTTTCCTTTCTACCTATCCGGTAGTGGACGAACCACCGTGTCACTTTACACACGCGCATATGATACGAGTGAACTTATTTTTGTATAACACAACACGGCGTACGAACGTCTATACACGGAAACCGTTACCTATCTTCTTTGCTCTTAGTCCCATTGTCTATCTTTCTCCCCACCAAGAATTATGAGCTGCGCGCGCAGCCGTTGCTTTTCACGGCAGGATCGTACGTAAGTTATCTTTTGTTTATTCTTTTAACTACGATTCCTTTCCAGTTCAGACACATTCGATTAAACTCAGTCAAAACAGTCGGGCTTTTAACCAGAACTCACATGAGCCTCGTTGATCACAAGCTTCTTTCTCTACAAGCAGACTAATACGAATAACATGAACATACATCAATTTCAGTAGTTGTAAACTTGATCTTTGATACTCGACATAGAAAGAAGAAAAATTGATTCACGTATAATGATACTTACTCAAGATTCTCTGAAAGAAACAAATGTGACGTTTAGTAGGCGTTTCATTTTCACGTGTATCGATAATAACGAGAAGAAATATAATCGCGTTCGGAGATTTCACCTATCGAAGGTACATCACTGGCTGCAACAGTACGTACTATTGGATGCCGATCGTTGTATGTGAGGTTCGTGTATTCGTCTGTACATAGCACGCATAGCTCATACATGCAAGCTGTTGGCTTGAGCTACCGATAGCGGGGATAACCGAACCTTGCCGAGCATTGCCGATGCAAAATAGCCGACAATTGACTGAGCGTCGAGGGGTCGGACAGAAAAGAGACAAGCCATTCCTTCGGGTGTACAGCTTCCCCTTTCTCAATTTTATCCTGGAATTGATGTATCTCATTTCTCGAAATAAATGATTGTCCCACAAGATTCCCTTCTTTGCAGAATAATTATCATTGAGCAACTTCTACCCATGTGTACATGAATACCTAAAAGATATTAATTAGACTATAAGTTCCTCGATTATTAAATCAGATTGAAAGTTTCGATCGATTATTTCCAATTGAATTCCTATCCCGAACTCAACTGTATATCACAGATATCTTATCTTCTTCTATCTCCCTACTATTCTTATATAAATGTAAAAATGCATAATTGCCATTACGTTTGTTAGTGTGACAAATGGATGGTCCAGGTACAATCACGTGGGAGGAATTTGTCGAGAATGCCGAGAGTTTTGTAAATATGTCGAATCGGATCTCTGACGGATGGGAATTTCGCGGTGACAAGGTGATTTTTGTTAACTATGAGTCTCTGAAGCGAGAGTGAAAAGGCAGATACATTTGCAGAGCGTGCCGGGCGAGGCGTACGTCGCTCGGCAACGGAAACGATACATTACCGGCGATTATTTGGCGCCGGAAAATGACGATTTCAATTTCGTATCGGAGCAAGACCCGTTCGAGGCTGATTGCCCGATCGAAAAACCATTAGTTACAGAACATCACGTACTATGGTCGATGAGCTACGGCGTTCCGGTGCTTTATTTTAACGGATGGAAATCAGGTGAACTTAAATTTAAGCCGCGCTACATCCTCGTTTTTTAATGATACTCGGTGAATGTCGTTAATTTTATAACCGCCTATTCATCAAAAATACGAATTGTCTATTACAATCGTTCGCTGATCACCACTAGACCTTAATCTGGTGTGTACAGCCGGTTGAAAGTGGCAGGCGACGTAATGCTGATTGTTCCTTCGATTGTACCCTATCTTCTCGAACTAGGCTAAGAAGGCGGCAAACGGATCAAGAGTTGGCGTTCAATGGCACACGAGAAACAAAAGGAATCGCATGCATTCTTCATTATCGATCATCCTGAATCGATGATTTTTTAATATATTTTTCCAACGCTCCTTTTTATATTCCTGCAGATTTCCCTGGAATTAATCCGATATCTGTAGAAGAAGCACAGTCCCTCGTACGTAATGCAGAATTGAGATACACAGAATTGTCTCAAGCGATACACCCGATATTGGGTACACCGTTTTTATATCTGCATCCTTGTATGTCTCACGAGCTCCTGCAAGTCACGAGCAATAGGTAACTATATTTCACGTATGAATATGAACGATTTGTAAATTATTGTATTTTGTTTCAGCAAAAATAAATTAATCAGCTGGCTAAGTACTGTTGCGCCCGCTGCGCTCAATCTCGAATTATCATCAGAATATTGTCAATTGACTGTAATAAAGTGACTATAAGTTGGCATAAATCAATCGCATTTCTTTAAACCTTTTCCTATGTCTCCTACGATTGCGAACAATTAAATTTTCGATAGAAATCCCATACGATTCACCGCCTCCGTTGCTCGGCGAAGCTGAGCTTCGAGTGGAGGAACACGGTTGGTCGGAGCGGCGGCCGAAATTAGTCGAACGCCAATTGCATCGCACCGCTGATAAAATTCGCTTCCCTTCCTCCTTGATTCCCCACCACCCGCGCGATTTTCGAACGTTTGGCTCGAATTACAAGTTTCTAGCTGCGGCACAGTCCCGCGACTGTCATCGCACGGTATACACGAAACCGCGATATAACGTATGGATCGCCGTGTTCGCACATCTCTCCCGTATTCTCTCTAGTTCGACTCGAAACGAATTTGTTAACAAACGATTCAACGGTAAATAAATACACGCTGTTCACGTGAATAGGTCTCGCGAAAGCTGCGTACTTATTGTGCAGAAGTGTTTGGTTTCTCAGAGATTGAAAACGACGGCTGTGGAAATCGTTCCAGGTAAGAGACTCCTTTATAGAATTCTATAACGTTGTGCAATTTGTTTTATATCAAATTACTGTCAACGGCTGCCAGCTGATGATTCAATGTATTTCGTGCTGTAAGTAGATATTACAAACTGTACGCAATACCACGTGTCCGTGATTAAAATATAACAGAATACAAACTCAGTTATTGTTGCGTTAACGTCTGTTTCTTATTGACAGTAATTTTCTTATTCATTGCTTTGATTGAACGACTCCTGAAACTCTTAAACTGTATAGACCGCGATTCTCCGATTCTCATCTATCATTGAACATCGTACAACAGTGCCGAAACAAAACCAGATAACGTTTTTAAAACATTTACACAACGTCTTGCTCGAATTCGAAACATTAAAATATGGTTTTGGCCGTGGTATGACACCGCTTAACAAACGGCTATTTATTAACGAGGCCACAGAAACGAAAACCGAAGAACGTTCCGACTACCTGTTCAAACATGCCACTTCATACCGCGCATTAATTTTATCTTCGAGCGTCAGCGATTCAGCTGTAAATTTTCAATACCTCGTCCATTATTCGTTTTGCACGATAATCCAAGTAGTTTAAAAGTAACTCCGAGACTCGCAATGCGTTCCGTGCGCTCCTGACGCGTTTTAATTCTCTATCCAAGGAATTCAGGATATGCTAATAATTACAAATGAAGGTGCTTGCAACGTACAACGGATCTGTGGAACTTCGAAATAACTAAATGCAGATGATTGTCATTAAAAGCTGAGAATATTGAATGTAAACGATCGTCGAAAATAGACGCGTTTTTGAGCCCGTTACGCATTGGCTATATATTTTATTTTTGACATCCGCATAACGGCTTGTGGTCTATGCTTATGTAACATTGTTGTTACGCTATTTACTAAACGAGATTTATCGCACTCCTCTGAAACGTACAAACAAGTTCGTAATCAAGCTAGGAAATGTGTTCCTTTAACGGTGGGAGAGGAAAGTTCTTTTGTGTCCTGTTTTTTAATGAAAATGAGAATAACAGAACTATAAAGTCGTCGTTTACATCTTTGTTACATAAGAATGTAATTGCGTTCTTGAATCGCAACTATCTGTATTCTTTGGTAATTTGCATGTTGACTCCATGGAATTTGAAACAGATGTTGTTATACACTATTACGTTCAGTTTCCTATGTCTGTATAAAAATGGATGAAATAGATATTTGATTCAAATTGCAATTACAGATTATTGATATATCTAGTATAGATAAATTGGATCGCGATAAGCACATTTCTACTGCAAATTGTAGTCTGGGTCGCATAATAAGATCAAGGTTATCGTTCCTGGATATTAAAAAGCAACATTTTTATGACTACGTAAGCAACTTTCTGTAAAGTATTTCAACACTCGATGCAACAGATTTTCTTATATCCGAATGATCAAAATAATTCTGAACATGTTATATCAGAATTGCGCCCGGTGACCTTTTCTGAAAAATTGCAATTACGAGCGTGAAGTTAATAATAACCGTACGAAATTGAAGATTATAGTATTCTACAATTGCAGTTAATTGGGTTGATTCATGGTTTATAAGAAGATGAAAGTTAATTACTCTAAAACGCAACCTTTGAAAGTGTAGAATTCGTAACATCGGGAAATGGAATTAAAAATTCGAAGGAGGATTTATCACGCATGTGCGCAAGGATCGGTCTCGAGATTTGAGAAACGATCATGCTCGAGTCCTGCGATAAAAAATTATGAGCCAGAGGCAACAAGAATCTAAACCCCTACGAAACTTCATTTAGATCAGGCAGGACGAACAATTTACCAATATAATTGGGAGTAACGAGCAAAGGGTTACCCGCTCTCGTTCAATTAAAAGTACGCTCAATTACAAAGCAAGTGATCTACTTGTTAAAACCTTTCCTATCAAATATGCAAATTAATTTTGCGTTGATATTCCGTCGTTCTTGTCGAGATCAGGGAGTATATTCTCAAAAGGAATCGAAGTTTCCGCCGACGACGCCTCGATCCCATCGCTACGTGTATATCATCAGCTGATTGCGTCACGGTCCGGTTCTATATGATAGTTCATTAAATTGCCGGTAATTCGTAGTTGTGGGGCTATTTTATGTAGTATAAATGAATGAACATTATCGTCCAACACTTTGAAGCCGATCCACGTTAAGGCCAATTTACCATGTCCATTGATCAGCCTGCTTTTACTCCTTTTCAAACGGTTTACCATACCCAAATTTCGAACCGTTCCTATGTACTTAAGTTGTACTGCGCGCGATTTTTGCGAATTTTATCTCTCGACAAACTGCAGGTTGCAAGTTCTCATCTTGGAACTTGAATCTTGCAAGTAAACAGAATAATTCATTGGTATTTTTCTTCTTATATTCTTCTCTGTTGAATTATACTGGATTTATGGACATGCGTTATGATCGAATAATGTAACGAATTCGCGGCGCTGACTAATCGCAGTGCCGCATGTATAATTATTTAACTTATCGTGCGGCTCTTTATGCGGCAACTACGCGTAATCCGGTTGAGAATGATAATTCCTGAATCACAGAGGAAGATCCTAATCTCTGTCTCGATAAATTGTATCCATGAGAATCATAAAAACGGTCTGCAAATTTTCAAATTGACAATAAAAGATTCGAGGTTTCACAGATTATGTAAATTTGAAGATCTATTGATCTCAATAATGAAGAACCGGATTAGAAATTATATTATTATTAGTAGGTCGCAATACAAGTTCTTTGGATCATAAATATTCCAGAAATGTTTTGTTCTGAAGAATTAAAAGCAAATAGGACGCGTATTCGTGAAATTTAGGTTTCGTGAAACGAGGGAGACTCTGATGGCCCAAATAACGGTAGAGAGATAAAGCTTTCTTCCTCTCGACGAACAGTAAAAGTGACCTATTTGTACCACTTTGGTCCTACTGTGTTCAATGTCGAACTATAGAAAACGGGATCGTTAATCGCTAGGCTTGCGAGTTTACGACGTGGACATTTCTCGTCCCATCCTAACGGGACCAGTTATAAACTTGACCCACCTCGACCCTTCTTGTCGACGGCGAAAGTATTACTTCCTTCCTCGCATCAAATGATCGCCCACAATTTCAATGTTCTTTTCGCCAAGCAAAAATCAGTTTAAACAGAGGAGATAGAAATTCAAATTTAGAACCAATTTTAAAAACGATTATTTTGCTAAGTATCCCCGCATTTCTTCCATTCTTCACAGTTCAATAAGAAATTGCAAAAAGTTTTTCAATGTCGTTTAATCTGGTCCACAGACCAAGGGAGAGCGCAAAGATCTACACGGTGAATCATCAAGGATTCAGTGTTGTTATCATTTAATCCCGTTACAAAAAAGAGATACCGGAGGAAGAGGATCTTTATCGTGGAAGGAAGGAAGGAAGGGATCGGTGTGTATGATCGTAGGAAGGTGAATCGAGGAGAGAGAGAGAGAGAGAGAGAGAAAGAGAGTGAGTGTGCGTGGGTGTGTGGGAGAGTGAGAGAGAGAAAGAGCGAACAAACAATAGACGCGTAACCCGGTGCTCCCGATGGGGTCGTAGTTGCGCGTATTTGTAATGTATCTGACGATGATAGGCCAGCAGGCAGGAAGAGATCGTCGTAGGGGGATCGCCATAGCTAATCGTACCACCCAAGGTGGCACAGATTGAGAGCTCTATCAGCACACATCCTCTCCTGGGCACCCATCACCCGATACGTGAGCACGTAACCACCGTACGTACGTTTTGATTAAAAAAAAATACTCTTTCGCTCAGCTTCACTCTCTCCCATGTGAATACTCATGCAAGCTAGCTACATTTCGTATCTTTCTCTCCCACTGTTTCAGCTTCGACGTGTTTCATGGGTAGAGTCGAAGAGTCGAGATATTTCTGAAAGTGTTTGCAATTTGCTCAGTTCCATAGGTCTACATGATAATGGCAACCCTTTGAAGGAGATCAAGTCGTTCAATTATCCGTATCTTTGATTACTATAATAGAATTGTCTAATACTTCGGTACCAGTTCACCGTTGCACGATTGACACTTGTACACCATCGTTTCTCTGCAAATATTAATTGTTTCTAAAATAAGTTAACGTTGAATTTTGTACTTTTCGGACAGGGAAGAAGCCAGCACCGTGGTCGATCAACGGATCACCGGATCAATCCCTTTCGAGCCTCTCGACCTCTCCTGCTCGTTCGCACCGCCTTCCCTTCCCCATCGGGGGCGCGACATACACAGCAGCCGCTTCCGGCTAACCGGAAGTGACGCTCTATGCGAACGGGTGACCACCGTCTTTTGTCGGGATACCAATACCACGCAAACGTAAACCAGCACATCAAACGGTCACCATGGAAGTCGCCACTGAACTGTACGTATCTCTCCTCACCACCGTTCATCTCTTTCTCTTCGTCTTCTCGCACTTCCGGAAGTTGTTGTTCGATCACTTTTAGACTGCTGATTTTTTTAACATCCGTGATGTCAATTTAAAAAATGAAATCCAAATTGACACTTCATTTTGGAAATAATGATACCTTCGGAAATATTATATTTTTAATGATCATATTTTTGCACATCATATTTTTCGTACTTTCTGCACATCGTCGATCTAATTGTTATTTACGTAACTCAAAGAGATTTAGATTATGAAATTGGATCTAGTGTGTAGCCATTGAAATATGAATGATGTTCACACTCCGAGAATCAGTGTTTAAATTTATTTTCTATAACACAGTATATACTCTCTTATCGTTTTCTGGAAGATTTCCAAGTTGTTTGGATACGCCGACGTGTTAAAATCAAGCGGAACCATGAACGCGGCATTGACAAGCAGATGAAGTTTCTCCTTTAATTTAGTTGCATCATCGGCTCGGCTAATAAATTCGCGTAAAAAGATACACTTACGAAACGAAGTATCGCCTATCGAATTCCCGGTATTTCGCTAAACGATCCTTTCACTTTCATTTATTTCTTCTTCAAAGCACAAGGACTTTGGCAAAGTTGACAAAGGATTTTGGCAAAGGATTGAAAAAGAAGACAAAATAAATAGACCTTCTCGTAGATTCAGTAATGAATATTAAGTAGGTAGTAGATTTCATTCGAAATTTGGGTTTGCACAGGTAGTAGACTTTCGTAATCGGTCTAGTCTAGTGTTCAGGAGACGAGATTCTAAAGACGAACGACGCGGCAAGGTCATCGAGACTTGAGAACAGTGATCAGCGGATCTCTTCAGGGCTATTTAATCCGAGGTCGGCTCGTAAAGGTTCAATCAAATCATAACTACCTAAGACTACTGACCCTTGAGCTCGAGCTATGGCCTATAAGCGTTCTGTGTTAATCCAAAAATTTGAAACATGTCATTTGATAATGTGTTTGATGATCCAATTGATTTAGGGATCAACATTAAACCTTGAGAATCTCCTTATAATCTTTTGAGACACAGGAGATTTTAGTTAGCAATTACAGATATGGAATTGATTTCTACTTATTAGATTAGGAAATCTGATTTGTAAAAATATGAAGGATTAATGATTTTTTTTTAATTAATCAAATAATCGAGTAATTCATTGGAATACTTGCTAAGCATTTAAGTAGTATTGATTGTTTTATTCGATTAGAACGAAACGTTATATTCGCGTACTGAATTAAGACGAAGCGGAACGTGTGCGGAGATATAATGATGGAGTTAGGCGAAGTCATTGTCAATCATCGTGCTGTCCTGTACACTTGTCGCGCGTAGTAACTACAAATGCTTAGCGCATCTAAGATCTAAAGAAAACGATTTCCTATCAGAGGCATTAGGCATTTGAAGATTGATCGTGAGATGAGATACAATGTACTATTATTCGTCTTCCATCATTTTTTCTAACAGCTCGTGCTATTTAGTCACGGTGACCGAGTTATCAAACTAGTTAACACCGTCGTAAGATTAACTCCCACAATTAACCCATCTTCTATTTGAACAGCGTCTCACATTCCAGGAATTTTTTCTCGTCGATGATTTATTCGCGTCGATTAGTCAACACTAATACGCATGTAAAATATTGCGCTCTTCGTTTACGATCCTTCGTGCTCTTTGTTAACAAAACATGAAGAATATAATTATAATAATTTTGAATAATCTTAATTAATCTTAATAATTGGAATATCAAAAATCTCGTCAGGTCTCCGTTGTCAGGATCGGACACACAATGCAAGATCACCGAGCGGACGTCGTATTATCCTCAGGAGCCGAACAAGAGGCCGAAGACCAGACAGGAAAAGGTCCGAGCCTGTCTCAAACACAATGCCTTGACGATGTTAACTGTCGCCGGTGTGTTCGGTGGCGTGATCCTAGGTATCATCCTGAGGAACGTCAGGACGCAGGGATGGTCGGCGCGCGAGATCATGTACATCAATTACATCGGAGACCTGTTCCTGAGGATGTTGAAGAGCTTGATCTTGCCGTTGATCATATCCAGCTTAGTCTCGGCCATTGGCTCGCTGGATTTATCACTCAGCGGCAAGATCGGCGCGCGAGCTATAGTCTATTATATGACGACCACTGTCAGTGCCGTTGTGTTAGGTCAGTGAAGATCTTCGGATATCTATTCAAGTGATAGGAGCATGGAATAATTTCGACAATGTCCCCAGGTATAATTCTGGTGATCAGTATTCAACCGGGTGTGGGAAACAATCCCCAGACTAAAATGAAGGGGAAACCTCAGAACGTTTCAACCATCGACACTCTAATGGATTTGATCAGAAACATGTTCCCACCGAATCTCGTGGAGGCGTGCATTTCTCAACACAGAACGGAAATGCAGAAACCCGAGAACAGTTCAATAGGTTGAGATCTCTTTTAAGAAGTGTAACGAATAAAATTCAATACGTATAATGGCGTAATGTCAGTGTGTCTCCTGTTGAAACAGTTAACATGGATTACTGGGAACCGGTGCAGAAGAGCGTTTCCGGTACGAACATCATGGGGCTAGTAGTCTTTGCGACTGTGTTAGGAATAACTTTGGGAAAAATGGAACAACAGGGTAAACCGCTTCTCCTCTTCTTCGAGTCCTTGTCCTCTGCTATGATGTTAATAACTCACTGGGTGATCTGGTAATTATTTTCATATCGGAATCGTAAAATGATATTATTTCTATTTAATTAATCTTAATTTCTAGGCTGTCTCCTTTGGGTGTACTCTTTCTGGTAGCTGCCAAGATCACCGAGATGCAATCGCTGGATCAAGTAGTCGCTCAGCTAGGAATGTATTTCCTCACAGTCCTTATCGGTCTCTTTATTCACGGTTTCATCGTGTTACCTCTATTATATTTCGTGATAACGAGGAAGAATCCTTACGTGTACATCTCGAACCTGGCCCAGGCGTTGGTCACCGCGTTCGGAACTTCTTCCAGTTCAGCCACTCTCCCAGTTGCAATCAATTGCTTAGAAGAAGGAAACAACATCGATCCACGGATCACCAGATTCGTTTTACCGATCGGTGCTACTATTAACATGGATGGTACCGCGTTGTATGAAGCAGTAGCTGCGATTTTCATCGCCCAAGTGCGTCAAGTTAGCCTCAGCTTCGGGCAGCTGGTAGCGGTCAGGTAATTATCGAATGGCACAACTGTTTAATTCATAGGATAAATAGCTTATGAAGGAATCTTTGTGTAGCATCACGGCGACTGCTGCAAGTATTGGGGCCGCTGGTATCCCACAGGCAGGTCTTGTGACGATGGTGATGGTACTGGAGACGGTTCGACTCCCGGCCGACGATGTCTTCTTGGTCATTGCCGTTGATTGGTTACTGTAAGCTCTTCCTGTTCTTGTTTATTATTAAAAATCGTGAAACTGACACGTATGTATGTTTTCACATGAAATTTTAATCTTGAATCTTCAGAGATCGCTGCAGGACAACGGTGAACGTGGTGGGTGACTCTCTCGGAGCAGGGATCGTGAACCATCTGAGCAGGAACGAGCTAAACGCGATGCAGCACAACACGCAACCCCAAAACGGCGCCGACCACGGCACAACGTCTATATGAGATCGATAATGATTGTTATCTCGATTGATAATTCCTAAACGCTGTCGACGGCGATCAGCGTCCGCTTTCTTCTTCAACACTTTGTTCGCTATGTCGCACATTCTAATCGAAGAGCCATCGAGGTCTTTGACGAAGTTCAAGCATAATAATTAGATTACGGGTTTCGATGCATTTATAATTGTGCTGAATTTTGAACAATGCGCCTGTCAGTATGAAAAAATAATTGAAGGAACGTGCATGCTACGAATTTCATTCCTTAGTATTCGAAATGTTTCATTTTGCATAGAAATCCGCAATCTAATTATGATCCTCCGAGAGCTGCGATAATAGCGCGCGCGTAGCTACTATACTCTTGTAGATTTTCCATCCTTGGAAAAAGGGTTTGCCGTTATATATATTTTGTATGTGAAACCGGTGAGTACCAGATTCGTTCGATCAAAGTACAAAGGTAATTGTGGAATGATCTGATCATGTTTTAATGGTCGTCCTAAGTTGATGTAAGTTCAATTTAAATGGTACGAGATCCGTTTGTTCAAGTTCGAACGTACGAGAAGCGAAAAACACGATTCCTCTCGTCGATTAATTGCGTGCCATATACTTTAAAGTGTTAAACAATACAAATGTGTAGCGTGCTATTTTCTTCCTGAAAACAGGTTTCCCTCTTTATTTACATCCCTCAAACGGTATGATGAACGTGTAACTGCCCGAGTGTTCTAATTTATTCGAAAAGTGTTCCGTTTTGTTTTTTTTTTACTCCCGAACTCGTTCACGGCGAAACATCGTTCTCTTCTCGTGAAGTAAAAGCTAATATTCTATTCCAGAAGCATTTCACGTGTCGCTGTCTTTTAAAAATAAGCGACATATTTATACTTACATAGAAAATATGTATCTGAGCATATATATGTATAAATATAGTTGAGACGTGTAAAATCCCGGTGTTACATGATTATTTTAGCTACTATTTACATCTTAATCTTTGTCTTCCATTATAATCTTTTTCTAAAAAATGTTAGCGATAATACAGAAACATTCATAACTGTGTTCAATTTCCTATAGATTGTAAAGGGTGCAGAAGAGAAGTTGTTTCAAGTTGATTCAGATTAGCGATTTAAAAAGCCAGTGACAGTATTGTTGTGATGCCTCACTGCAATAGACGAAGAAGTTCAAATTTGTTAAAAAGTAAATCAATATACTTTGTTACTTTTTAAGATCGGACAGAAAAATTATTAACGATACATTATCACGTTTATACGGTTACATTGGTGCATGCAATGAGTGTAACTGATTAGTCAATCTATTAGGTCCTTTCATAGAAGTTTATAAAAAAATTAAATATGATTAAAAAAAAGTATGTTTAATGTACTAATTACGTGCATGATTTGGACCGTTTATTATTGATTGACTTATGAAACGACCTAATATACACTTTTAACTTACTCATTGTTTTATGTATTAGGTGTAACTTAAGTTAATTGAACTTTGTTCATTTTTAATATCGAAAATAAATTTGTAAATCACTGACAAAAATCTGATTGATATGGAAAAGTACTTCTCGATTGTTAAAAAGGGAAGATCGACGTAGAAAAAATGATTTAACGATGGAACAACGTTATAACGTAAAAATGTTTTTAATGTTAAGGCATGATTAAAACTAATACTCATATCCTATCGTAATTAATCCCGTGAATAAATATAATGTACAGTTATCACTTTGCAATCGAATTTCGTCAGTAGAATTTCTGTACATGTACGTATTTAAATAATTGCCATAGTTGCTTAAAAAGAAATATACTGTATAATATTTATTTGTACAATAAATGTACAAACTGATGTAACAATCAAGTTTTATTGCCTGTTTCTAAACGAAATCATGCGTGAACATTTAAATAGGAGTACGAAATAATTCACTAACATGATTACAGAAAATTATTTATTTCAATCGTAGTCTCTATCTGTGCATAATATAGCATTTTTTTTGTTTTCATTAATTCTGTATCGTCAAGTTACTTTTCGATTTGCGTTGTCACGAGTAATATTTTAAGTGGCAGTTGCAGAAAAATAAATATATATTACATTA
>NW_017152138.1:1024200-1031958 GCF_001652005.2 Ceratina calcarata
CTTAAAAATCTGATGTGTTGAAATAAATCGTCGAGAAGGTACGAAATGTATTTACGTAAGAAAACCAACAGTATTGCGAGGATTTCTATCACATTAAACACAATGTATGATCATCTAATCGCCTATTGTCTCACGTACATACAAACAGATATGTATGATCGGTGATTGGATTTGCAAATTAAGATACTAAAAAAAAAGGCATCGTAAAAAATAGTGAGAGATGCAGTTTAAACCTAAGGTAACATGACTAGATAAAATGCACTTTGTCGTAATACTTCAAAACATGTCAAAATGTGGTAAAAGTAACTGTTGCAATGTTTTCTTCTTCGTCACGATAACGTAATACCAATTTATATCTTATCCATTGTTTCACGAGTGGAAACAATCAGTCACTAATCTCGGGCGCTTAAATTATCTCCTATTGAAAAGCACTTTATATAAAATTTCGGTCCGGTGATCCCGCAAAATGAAGCATCGTTTATGCGTACGATTTTAACAAAACCGTCATTCCTCTCTTGAAAAGGAATTGACGATGAGGTAAAATCGCAAAATGCGTATTCATGAGATACCTTAAAATCTTAACCAGGCGTTCTTATGTACATAATATAAACAATTCGCTCTAATATTTACAAAATGAGAACAGTTTACAAGATACTAAACATCTATAAATCACAATTATCGCCGACACCAACAGTGTGTAAAACATTCGTTCGTTACCACGGTAATAAATTGTGCTCGGTTGTGTGAAAATTTTGTTCCAATACCTAGTTCAATGAAATCCCTTGTATCCACGAGCTGAGATCGCTCGTGTCATCGCAGCTGAGGCTGAATGAGTTCTTCTCATCTTTCCTCGACTCCAGGAGCGCTTGAGCCGCTGTTCTACCGGTTAAATACGCCCCGTGTACCGTGCTATAAAAGGAAGAATGCGTATGCTCTCCTGCGAACACTATCGCGATCTTCGAGGAATCGTCCTCTCGTAGTATAGGCTCAGCTAAGCAATTTATGTCTAATTGACTGGCACCGACGGCCATAGCCGTGTAGGAACCACGTGTGTATGGCTGCGAATGCCACGAAGTGTGCAAACAATTTTTCGGCGCCGGGACGTACGGATCGCTCAGAAATTTTCTTAATATCGTTGTGCACACATCCGCGATCTCCGCGCCGCTCAGTTTCTCCATATACTCAGCGGCCTTACCCGAAATCCAGCCCAGCAACAGAGTCTCTGAAATTTTCGTGAAAGAGTAGATCTTCCTGTACCACGTTTTACCGATGTCTTGTTTCTCCGCCTCGGACAGTCCTCTGTCGTCCCATAGCAGCATCACTTCCGACACGCCGGGATTTAAAAACGGTCTCTCGTACTCCAGATATATCTTGTCCACGGTACCGAACAAAAGTCTGTTTATGGCTTCGAGTTTGCAATTCGGCAGTGGAGGATCGAATATGTCGTTCGCTTTCTCTTTAAGTACTCCTAATGGCAATGTACAGATCAAATGATCTGCTAGTATCGTTTTACCGCTCTCGCATTTCACTTCGATTGATGGATTCGCATTGGAACCATTATTAGAATTATCGTTATCCGCTCGTTTATTCCGTTGCCACCTACAATCAACATCCATCCAGATCAACCATTCGCACCAACGCTGACATCACACCAACATCGACTTCGATTTACCTAATTTTCGTGACGACGTGTTTAGTCAAAATGCTGGTTTTGGGTATGTGCTTCGCAACCGGCTCCAATATCGCGCTGTATCCATCCGGAAGACTGATATTTCCACCTTGAAGTTCCGCGTACGAACCCATTTCCAAGAGATCAACGTCTTGCATACTATCACAGCCAGTAATACAGGTTTCTCTTTTGAGTAAACAATCGAACAACAATTGTCTGACTTTTCTTTCCTCAACTGGCAGAGTTGAGAGATAAATTTCAGCCTCTAATGCCACGTGTTCTCCCACACTGTTTATTCCATCCGGTGGGCTATAGCTACTTAAGAAATATTCTTCGCATCTCCTTAGGAAACACACGTAAGCTTCATATATTTCTTGCAAAACTGGAAAAGGTACTTGTATCCCATCTTCCATAGCAGCTACAACTTTATGAGGCCTTGGTACATGTACAATATCTATCAATCCGTGTGCCATAGCTAATTCGAACATTGGATTTCCTAGAACTCCATGAATCCAATTTGCTCCTAGCTCTACCTTCTCATTTCCTGTATTAAAGTACACAGTTTTCGTATTCTTACACATTTATTTCCAAGAGTCAATGGGCCACAATTATTACTTAATCTTGAATTAAACTAGAACTTCCAATTTCCAAAAACGAAATATAATTTCCAAAAAATCTTGAACATTACTGACAGTTCACTTTCTTTTATCTTCCAAGAGAAATGATAAAACTTATAATTCGCTACTTCTCGCTGTGATAATAACACATAGAAAAACTTAACAATTAACGTGGATGTTATGTCTTAAAACATACACCGAAATGATACACAATTCCGTCGGTTAAAACGAAAAACCGAGCTGGGAAATCGAACGTTTATTGATTATTAACAAAATTTGGAAATAGGTTAACTGGGGACTCACCGATTTTCGTGGCGACAATACGTCCGCCAATTCGCCCTCGAGCCTCGACAATTAGAAAATCGTTTTCATAATTTTTCAACAAATGATTCGCGGCCGACAGCCCGGCCATCCCAGCGCCGACGATCAAGATTTTGCACTTAACTTTATCATCCTCCGTCTTCTTCGTGGATTCCGCCATGATCATATCATATCAGCTGTCAATACCCAGTTAACCATCTGCCGCCAGGCGGACGGCAGATTGACGGTAGGCCTAGCGTTATCAGAATTATCAGAACAGAAAATCAGAGGCTCACGCACGGGCGGGATTTCGTGATTCCCGTACAAGTGCTGCACCAAGAGGTCAAGCCTCGTAAGGGTTCCACTGTAGCGTAGACAAGAACCGATTACTCCTGTTTGAAGTTTGAACTCCTGGGGCAGCCACCTGTCGCGCGCTTGCGCGTTAATGATAAAACACCTCGATGTCTCGATGTTCGTTCCTGACATCCTGACTGCCAGTGTAAACCAAAATGGCGAGCGTAGCGATTGTTGGTGACAGTTCTCGGCATGTTCCACCCGCGTTTTCGGGGTTTTAAACGGGACACGCGAAACTATACGTTTACTTTGATCTATTTAATTAAAGAACGGTGAGCGAAGAACGATGTTGTGCGCCTGTCGATGCGCGCCACGCGATTCCCTCGAACTAATCCGATCGGATCGGTACCCTCTCAATTTGGATGGACAGTGGCGGGGTGACATTGACGTTAGTCGTTGAATGAAGTGTTTCTCGCTTGATTGCCAGCATACCGGGATCGCGTTCGATCCGTAATACCGCATGTCCGTTACCCGTACTAATGCGAATACCGAAAGAGTGATTCTTTTCTGGGTGTGTATTGCCAACCGTTCGAAAAACGAGCATACGTTAGAAGGAGAGATCGTTTGATAGTGTCGATTGTTGTTGTTTCGCGGAAGTGTCACGAGGTGTGCATTGTTTCGAAAGTCTCCCAGTTCTGTGTCGTGCATGCTCGAACGTGCATCGCTTACGGTAACAGTCCCGGATCACGGTTACTCACTACCGTGCGTGCCGTACTTTTCAATTCCACGATCTAACGTCTGTTCTGTTAGTCACGGTAAGTTTGTAACTTAACATGCTAAAATGTCACATTATATTTATCAAACGAATCAAATTTCTCGCTCGTTGCTCCATTAACAACTTCCGTCGGCATTTATGAGCGTTTGCTTTATAGTTCAAATAAAATGTCAGAGGCCACTGCCATTCATGCGATTTTATAAATGTCATAAGTACGTGACATTTATGTGTATTTCCTTTTTTTCATAATTCATTATGTATAAAATTTCCGATATTTGATGAAAAGTTACAATTTAAGAAATTTCTTTCCTGCTGTACTGCCAGAAAATTAACGACTATAAATAGCATATCGATCGTTTACAAATTTGAATAAATAATTTTTCATTTCCACATTTGTACAGATTACAAAGTACAAAGTACCATCGGTCTTGTGGCGCAACGGATAACGCGTCTGACTACGGATCAGAAGATTCCAGGTTCGAATCCTGGCAAGATCGAATTTCTTTTTTCCTCATTTCATTCGTATCCCATTCAATTTTGCAGTTATTCGCTCTCACATTACGAACGATCAGATATATAGCAACTAAGCAAATCTTTTGCAGTTAAAAACTCGTCACTTGAGTCATTGATATATTTGAAATGGTAATTGAATCCGGGTAGTAACAGGAACAGTATTTTTCGCAATACAACCGACGAGAACCCGGAGAATCTCCAGGAATAGTACGCATTCCAGACGGTCCGTGGTGATGTCGGTGCATTTTATTTCTCTCTTTGCATTCTTTGATCTAAAAATTCACCCGGAAGATAAACAGTGTGACGAATCTGGACACGTAGACTTCTACTCGCGATTGTCACGCGAATCAGTTCGAATTTGAAAGCACATTATTTAATTTGGAAAAGACCTTCTTACAAGTTTGTGCGAAAGCAGTTTGCTCCGCTGTAAATATCTCTTCTTGTTGTCACATACATATAATAAGAGATTGGAAATATTTAAATTCTTATCAATTGTTATAAGATTGAAGACAGAAGAAAGTTAGTAAAATACAATTTTTTATAGTTATCACAAGTGTAACTGTGATGCAAGCATATCACATTCATCCAATCAGGCATGTTGAATTTCAGGAAACAGTATTTTATTTAACGATCAGAATTATCTGACTAGTATCAATGCATCCTTTGCCTGCGTACGTAATGGAATCGGTTAATATCGTACAATCGTATTAAAAGAAAATGTACCGTTGATTCACTTGGTAAAAGGCGATAATTTGAACGATAAATTGCACAGATTCTGCTTGTTATCGTGAGTGCCGCGCGAGAGCAATCACCGGCGTATCTCGTTCGTGGTCTCCCTCGAACTTCCGCCCAAAGATGTGAATTTCTACTAGCGGATGTTCGTCGCGGTATAAACGAGCGGAACGAATCGCGATTTCGTTCTCTCTTCCTCTATCTTCAATTCCTGTTTGCGCATTCACTTTTCTCAGTCCGTATTACACCATGGCCGGTTCGATTACGCATACAACTACTCTTCAATTTTATATCACAAACCTACATACTTTCAATAGTGTCCGATTGCTCTTAAGGATGTATTGGCTATACAGTCAATACCAAAAATTTATGTACCTTAGAAAAACGCATTTCTTCTAATTAAAAATAGTGCATTTTTCNTTTTCCCTCAATAACTCCTAAACTTTTTATTATTATTATATATTATTATTTACAGATTATATATTATTATATATTATTATTTACAGATTTCATTTTTTAAACGGACATTACAAATGATTTATTTTACATAAAAATTCACAGTCTAATCATCAGGAATTCTTATAACATGGATGATTAAGTATTAGTTTTAAAAAATTGCCTCTTGTCATTATTAAAATAAACAATTTGCGTATCGTTCTCTTTCCCTCTCTCAGCGGTAACGAGATAGCGGCGATTCCATCGCGAGGATCAGAAGATCCCCCTATCTAGGACGCGAATGCAAGTGAAAGGGAATTGCTCCTTATGTTATCTTTCCAACGTGGACAATAGACAATGGCTCGGGGCTGCAGTGCATCGCGAAACCCCGCGATCCTCCGCTTTCTTTTCTTATCGTCCCGAAATATCGACTACTCAAAACTCACTTTAAACACCGTTTTATTCTGTCACGTATCGTTGTTTACCTTTTCTTTTACAGTACCGAACTATGCATATCCGGGTGTCTTTATCTTGAATTCTCGTCAGCGGATTAAAAGCTGTTTGCACTGCAATACATAGACGTGTTTCTGTAATTTCATTAAGCGCAGCAATCTACATTTCGTTTTATCATCCTGTAGGATAAACTATGATTTCAAACTAACGGATTTTCTCACAATCCAGCGAAAACGGGGCCATAGGGCGGAGGGAATACGAAAGCAGGATACTAACAATTAACCCGTTTCCGAGTGGCCTTGATTGTAGTTTCGGTTCAATCGATCCGAATTCGCGTAAACAGAAAGTGGCTATCTCTGTCGAGCAAAAAGTTTGTCGTTTCCTTTGCAGAGAGAGATCTATAATCGTGGATGGATTACACATCGTTGATTGCGTGTTGAGCTTAATATGAACTTCTTTGGCGGACACGCAACCAATCATTTTGAAGATCGTAAAAATAGATCAAAGAAGATCACCGTGTGTGCTAGGCTCTATACTATAGAACCTTGCACGTTCGATTCGTAATACTTGTGACACCGCTTTCATGCCGGGATGATAAAAAAATGTTTTTATTAAAAATTTCTTTCTACTCGACAGATTTATAAAGTGTTTAAAGATCTGTTCGAATCCGTTCGCTGGTTTAGGAGATCATTTCTTGCTCAGGTAGCTTGCCACGAGTTTGCTCTTTACCAGTTTTAATGGGCGTAGCACGGTTAATCGCGCGATTAAGTTGCAAAAACTAGAGTTTATCGAGCATGCTGGAGCGTTTTGCAAAGCGAGGAAAGCGAGTCCTTGCTTTCTCACCGGTTTTGCACGAACGCAACCGTGACTGTCGGAGTTGCATTAGGAGCTTTCGCTTTCAGAAACGTATATATTACGAGTTATTATCGAGTCACGACGAGAGAACGTGTGTCACGACACGAGTAAATTATGGATGCGCTTTTGGTACGTGTTTTCACCTAACGCGATAGACCCTAGAAATGTTTCCACCGTATCAGGTGATGACCTTCGAATTACGGCTGATAGCATTCGATGTACACGCGTAGTATCAGCAATATTAATTGTCAGCTGACAACTAACAATAAACTCTTTTTATAGGCACAGGTGCATAGAATGTTCTAAAGTCACCTCCGCGTTCTTAAGAAAATTCTGCTGATTACGGACTTTCCGTTGCCGTTCTGTCGATTCTCTTGAAATTCACTGCATTGAAAACCGATAACGAAAGAACGGGAGAGTTTATGAAACAACCTTGTACACGTGGAAGTTTGTTTTAAAAATATAAATGAAGCTACAGATTATATTTTTACGATATTGGCTATTGTCTTGGAATGGTCAATGAGCTTGTATCTACTCGTTATTTTCAGATTAACCGGCTATTCGCTTGGCATTCGGTTCGATTAATAGGAAGCCTTCCGCGCTCGATCTACTAGATTAATGCTCGTGCGCTGAAATTGATCAATATTCCATTGGGAACAGGAGAACCAAGGGAAAAAGTCGACGCGACGCGTGGAACGTGACGCAAAACGTGCAGACGCTAGACGGTGTGGAGCGACGAATGAACGGGTGCACCGGGAAAACAATTAACACCGTACAGCGGTGTCTCGTTAGTAACGGGCAGACGATTCGTTATTGCGGTAACCAATTATTACCGGAGCCGTCCTCCGCGTCGTTCCGAGTCGCGACGAACAAAGTTAAATTCGTTTTTAATTGCGCATCGTTGAAACGATGCTTCTGTTAACTTTGCTCCTTTAGATTTTTATCAGTATAACAAATTAACTTCAAGTTCCACTCGTAGTTCATGAAACTTCGTGTCACACCGTCTACGGTTCATTTGACCGGAAATCAGCCACGGTTGTGTTGTAAAATCGTTTAAGGATGTATAGGCCATACACTTAAACAGTGCTGGCATGTTGAAGTTGTTATTATAGATT
>NW_017152138.1:1032778-1087641 GCF_001652005.2 Ceratina calcarata
CTATTTATTATTAGCATTGTTCTTCCGACGTCTGGTTTCTTTTTAATTATAGGAAATGCGTTTTTCTAAGGTATATAAACTTTTGGGATTGACTGTATAGCCAATACATCCTTAATTTAAAATAACTCGGATATTAATATAGAATTGGCAGAGAGTAACTTTTAAAACGGCTTTACGCTGCGTCAGCTATTGTCAAAAAATCGGAAATGTGCACTACGGTTCGGAAAACGAAAGATTCGACCGATGTGATCGATTGGAGTAGATAGAAGCGACGACAATAGATTCCATTGGATTCCAGCCGATCGAATTGCAAACGAAGTTTGGAGAAAGGAATGTCGCAAGCTCATCGTGAAAAAAAATAGAGGTTCGTCGAACTCAGTTGGTAGCAGCCATACTGACTATGTTTTAGTAATAGTAATTTAGTAGTTATATTTTAATACGCATATTTGAAAGGTGTCCCCTTAGAACATGAATACTTGATTGGTATCCCGTTGGAGCGCGGATACGTGAAGGGTACCCCTTTGGAGCATGAATACTTGAAGGGTATCCCCTTAGAACACGAATACTTGATTGGTACCCTCTCGGAGCACGAATACTTGAAGGGTACCCCTTTGAAGCACGAATACTTGAATATTACCACTACAGTCCCTTACGTACCTTGAAACTTGTTTGTAAGGAGGGCCTTGGGATTTAGGGCGAATAATAACTCGTGTTAAAATTAACAGTTTAACCGAATCTTCCGTTCTCAATCGATGCCGACTCTGGTGTCATCCGAAACAAACATCCACTTCGGTAACATTTTTTATAGGTTCTCGCAGCAAAAATTATATACTCCTCTTACATATACTACTCTTACATGTTGTAGTCTACAATGCATGTAGTTAGGGAAATGAACGTACAATTTGCAAATATTTGAATGATAAAAGAAATGTTTATTTAAAACGCATTTTAAACTGATACCATAAACGTTTTGTTTTGTATAAAAATCCGCGATGTTAATAGTTTTTGCGACTGTCCGTTTCAATTCTTCGAATGGTTTTTTGGTAATCTAGTTTTCATCATCATTGCACGTTCCCGCGGGATGTGCAAATCTCGTTATAGACGCCAGGAAATTGGATTAATTCGGTTAGGTACTCGTTCGTTCGCCGTCGCGTCGGTTCGTTCTAATTCTGGATTACAGGCTTAACGTACGAGTTATGTACGGGTACAGTTATGTTCCTTCGGATCAAAAAATTCTATTCAAATTGTAAGAAAGACGGCACACGGAAGAAATAAAAAAGACTGGTGCGAGTGAAAGCATGAAGCCACTTGCGCGCAAATCAGGAAAGAAAACAGTCGGTTAGTGAACCGAAACGAATTTTAACAATGCGAGTAAAGACGAACCGAAATGTTTGCAAGATCGCTAACGTTCAGATGCGCCCTGAAGAGAATGGAGCTCGGGATTGAATTACCAAAGTTCGAATGTGAACGCGATTTACCTAGTTTTCTCGCTTCCGTGACCGAGATTCTCATGATTCTGCTCGGTTAGAGATACGTAGATTTTTATCTCTACCGGTTACATGCTACAGGAAGACGTTTTACCTACTAGAGTACCGGGAATTTGCTTCATGGTAGAATAATTCGACGATATAGCGAAGCCCAGATTCAACTTTCCAGCAACTTTTCGATAATTACGTCATGAAAAAGTCTCCTTCGCTTCATTTTTTCTCATGATTATTCCTCGCCTTTGATCTTCCAACATTGATTCACCCTAAGTACATAACGAGCTTGACGAGCGATAAAAAACGGTGGTCCGCATATTCATTGATTTCTCGTAAAAAAGAGTGTCAAGCGTATCAAAGTAAACAACTGGCGAATCTTTCCACGTGCGAATTTAAAAAAAGTCCGACTGACCTTAGTCGCGTATTCGATATCGATCGAACGGCTAATCCCTGGATAATCCAGAATCTGAAACCTGTTTTATTCGATCGAGTAGGTAGCCAGCAGAGCAAGCCTGCTGCGATATTATGCAATCCAGTAATTCAAACAATACACGGTTGTCGGTTTTTCCGTGGTAGCTAGTTAATGTCTTTTGCGTCGAAACACGTAACAGGAAAATGCAACGTTGAATAGGATACAAATTGAATCGGAATAGAGCGGTGGAACATAATTACGTGTCGTTGCTCAATCAATATCGTAAAATAAGAACTTTCGCATTCTTTCACCGATCTCGCCTTGGAACGAGTTTTAAAGATCTTAGGGCCCGGGCTGAGAGAATGATAAATAAATTCTCCGGCGTGTACCGCGTCGACCTACATGCATTCAGAGACTCCGACGCAACTACTATCTTGACCGACATGACTGCGGATGTGTTAACGATCACTTGTTGCAAACAGAACTAGTCTTCCCCGGGGGTGAAAACTCGAAATAGAAACTAAAATATGAAACAGGAAGAACTCGATCTGTTTCTAGTGAAAATTAATATTTATTACCATTTTATTTCGTTTTTCCATTTTCGTTTACCAGCTCGGTTTACTTTAAGCTATTTTGTAACTGCCGACAGCGAATGGGACCCAATGGGATTCATAAAACAGTCGGTAATCGCTCTTTTGGGTGGTAATCGGCATCGAGTATATATTTCTTAAAAATCTTGAAAGGCTTGAAGCCAGCGAAAAAGTTTTATACGGAAGTTGTAGAAACCGACGTCCTCTTCTATGCGTTTTTCTTCTAACTCCAATATTTTTTACTATACCTTCAATTTTTATTTCAAACGTGTTTTGCTAGCGGCAACAAGTAAGCAGTTGCAATAATTTGCAGCGATAATTTCGCAAAATCTGAATTGATCAATGACAGTTAAAAAAAAGAGCATATACATAGGAAAGAAGAAATCGAGGGACCGAATTCAAAAAAGAGTTGCCCAATTGGTGAACGTGATTACACGCAATTAGAGACTCTGGTGCCAATCGGTGAAATTCACCTTTGCTCGGGACGAACTGGATTGCCTGTTAACATTGTGAACGACAGCCAGAGAGGAACTCTTACAAGTCTCGCCGGGCTAATCAGTTCATGGCCATTAGCCTGAAAAGCTGAAGTAACGCAGAGCCAGCCTGTGGCTATTCGATAATGCACGCTCATGCCGCGTCACACAGCCACTTTACTTGCGAAAAGTTACAAATGCATACATCATCCATGTATATGGTACATAGTACATTTCCCTAATTTTTTTTAACATCTACGTTAACGCTGGCTCATGAATTTTACATCCAACGTTATTAAATTAATTGTTACTTCTTTTTTATTGCGAACAAAATTAATAAAAGCACATGTGTTTAATTATCGTTCAAATTAACTCCGAGAAAGAATTATTAAGCAATTGCGACTACCATAAAAACGAGTAGGACGTGCGATACAAATTTTAACATTTTTATATGTATGCTTGAGTTTCTATCGTATAAATATAAATGTTCCTCAGTTTTATTGCTCGATAAAAACTAGATTAAGGCCGATGATTTTGATTAGCTTGTTCGTATATTTGGGAGAAGATATACACATACTACGTAGTCGATTTAATCGAAGGAAGCGTAGCGTGAGCGTAATTGAGCTCGAGGGAAATGCGTTTCCTGAGCAGCACACAATCTCGATGTAACTGGTAGCAAAAAAACGTTGCGTAAGTACATCTCGGCAACTTGTTCCCTCCAGTCGTACTTGATTCACTTTCCATATTTGCTCGCTGACAAGGTTGACCTTCGACTGGATCTTGAATGGCTTCGAAATTCACGATATGTAATATACTCAATGTTATCCAATGTATAACTCAAGAAAATGTATGATCTATTGGAAAAGCATTTCGAATAGAATATTTATGTAAGCTCATACTTCTCTAACAACGAAAGACTGATTAATTGTATGGGAAGTAGGCTATGAAATAATACAGAATTCCTTTCTCTTTTGAACTGTAACATTATTCTGATTTTTATTCATGATGTAGTCTACCGTTTACGAAAGATGCTTGTGGACTGAGACCGATACAAATTTGTTGCATTTTTATCGGATCTCATAAGCGAGCCTGATAAAAGAGACTGATAATAATTAATTATTTCTTCCTGCATCTAGTTTATTCAATAAAATCATCAAGATCTTTTTGTAGATTCCCTAAACGAAATGGAACGAGCCTCTCGTTCCTGGTAATTTACGCTAAAACATCAGATTTAATTGCGATTGAATTAATAAACGGCCGGCCACCGGCTGAGCCCGCGCACCGTGTAGAAAATGCGAATCAGCGGGATATTTCGTTGGTCTAGAAATCAAGTAGCGCAAAGCTCGCGGAAGTCTCCTGCTCTCGCGTAACGTTCCCTCTGTCGTCCCCCCGGTCTCTCATTATCATGTTCGCGTTCCTCGATATCGATAATACCCACACGTTCTCGCGTTTATTGTGCCCGGCTATCTCGCGTGATTCATTCGGTGCCCAGCTCAATCGGTGATCCGGCAGTTTCTCATGGTGCCTCGGTTCAGGAACTTGTGCACGTCGCGTTTCATTCATCCGATTAGGCTGCTTGACCCAGGTCACGCTTTTTGATCTCGCGTGCGTACACTCTCGTGAACCAGACTCGTAACATTTTAACGAGACACTTATTAACTTGCGAGCGGTCTGTTCAAGTCTCTGTCAGTGACGTTTCCCGGTGATTTTTTTTCAATGCGGTAATAGAAACGAAGTAATGAGATTTGTTAGGAATAGTTATTTGTTCTTTTGTACAAGACGTAGATTATTTTTCGTTTCGAGAATGGAAGGTCATTCGCGATTTTTATATCGAACTGTACGTCGGTGCTCGCGCGACTGGAATTACTTGAACAAGACTCGGTCCTCACGTTGTTATACAGAAAGGTTACACAATGCCAAGGGGAGCACGTGACACGGCATTCAGCGTGATTCAACCCGTCATTGCCGTCTCCGAGAGATTACTGCAAACCATTTCCTCTCTCTGACATCATCGATTGCGATTTCGATTGACCGATCGGAACGTTTAACCGAGCGGAAAGGGAGCGGTAACCGCGTAGTTGTCCGTTCCGGCGTAGTGTCAGGAGAATTGTGACATCGTTCGCGGAGATAGACGCATGTCGCGTCGCGTTATACATACTTAGCGCATCCAGGTGCAACTGGTCACGGTCGGGAGAGCATGACCGGTCTACGCGAGTAACTGTATAAAAATCTTTTTGTCTAAGGACCTGGCGAAACTGCGTCGTTTTAAATGCGATCTATAAAATTCTTGAAAAAGCTCGTCCGATTTTAATTAACGCGCTCGTCACAGGAAATCGTTCCTCATATACCATAAAACTTTACTTAAATTGATTTCTAACCGAAAGGACGAGATGATCCTAATATACAAAGGCCAGAGTCGAAGTTGTCATCTTGTTTTAACAGATGTGGCTCGTTTCTCGTATCTTATCTTCTTTTATCTTTTGTTTCGGTGTATCTGCTGTCCAACTGCGGTGCCTCGGTTTATACTAAAAAAATTTCGCAATACCGTTTCATAATTCTGCCGTTTCTCTGGTCCAGAGAATATGATTCATCGACTCACTATTCCGAAAATTCTTACCTCTCTGTTTCTGGCGGTGATTCATGATGAAACGAGGAGCGAGCGATCGATTACTCATTCAAATTGTTGATCTCCCGGATGGCGAGGGTTCAACCACGAGTCTGATTTTAGTGTTTCGATAGATAACGATGAACTGATAAACAAAAGATCGATAAGAAAATCGTTTATCAGGTCGAGAACGGTCATTGTTATCTGCTGGATTTTGTCAGGTCTTCTATTAAAAACCGACGCCAGTCCTCGGGTCGCGGGTGCTAAATCAATCTTCTTGAATGTGTAAAAGCCTGAACGGCACTCTGTCCACGTTGACGTCCGATATTTCCGCATATCGACCTGCCTAATGGACCATTGTCCTGACAGGCACACGACGCGAGGGCATGGAATCAAAATTCGCCCATTGTAGTTCGCCCCGAGAAATGTCCGCGTCAAAACGTTTCTTGGAACAGACAATTAGACGTGCTTGAAAATTGATTGAAAGGGAAACGAGGTGTTGATTTGTATCGACTTAAAATTCGAAACAGGCAGTTCATTATTACGTTTATCAGAGCAATAGAACAAATTGTACGCGGTGAATCGTCACTATTGTCCGAGTTTTTATAGTCGGTTACGCAATCGTAACGTGCATGTTCGTGATCAATTAATTTCTATTGTGTTCTCTGTCCCTCTCTGTTCCAGGTACACACAGATGACGCGATGACGCTGCATTGGTGGATGCACTGGTTCTGGGTTACCGCTCAATTTCTCGGTACGTTCCAAATAGCGCTAAATAGCTGCGATCAACGACATGTGGTTACTTCTTCACGCCTTTCACGCGTTCCCCAGCTTTAATTTGAACCGGGTCCGGGTCGCGATGTTCACGGTCCAGATAAAATTTCCTCACGCGCGTGAAATTACAATATGTAGACAGTCGTACTGCAGAGATCAAGGTCTGACAATTCTTGAATACGCTTTCTATATTAAAGATTTCTCGTATTGTAGAAGTACATTAAGACAATTTAATCCATTAAGGGGTTCGATCCGTTAATAAAAAATATAGCGCTCAGAAAAATTAGCTTACATTTTTTTATGGGAATATAATTAATGTAATACAAAATCTACTTAAAGTTCTTTATTACATATATACGTGAGCATCTTCACTCTGTAATAAATTTACGTATTTTATAGTAATTCAATGAAAAACGTATGGTTCCTCAGTGATTCTAGGGAACCCGGTGCCGTCGAGTACGGCGGAACCGCGTGGTCAGGTGCAGGATCACCTGAGCTCAGAAACCACGCCAGAAATCGGCCGTATCGACACGGACGACCCCGAAACGCGACAGAGCTTCCGCGTGGCCAAAGCTATCGGTCTTCACCCTCCCACAAACACGGCCGTAATCATGGACAGACAACCGAGCACGATTTCTATACCGATGTCGGGTGACGTCGAGACCAGTACGAATCCCGTAGTGGAGTACCACGGGAACGCGAGTAACGCAGTGAATCCGGACTCCGGAGCTAAGAACGTCACACCGCAACGGATCGCGGATACCGTGGACAGAAATCGGAGTCCGACAATGAAGAAGGACAGCAAGATCACTTGGATCTTGACGGCGAACAAGACAGGAAGCAGGTCCAAGTACGAGCAAGAAGAGAAACTCGATGAAAACGGGAACCGAAACGGCAGCGCGAGCGAGGTGGAGGATTTGACGGTGTTACCTCTTCAGGAAGAGGTATCTCGAATCAGGCTGGTACTGAACAAAACAAAATCCTCGTCGCTTTTATCCTCCGCCTCGTCCGCGAGCAGTTCCGGTATCAGAACGTTCAATCGGTCCGACGACGTCGAGATCGAGGAGGAGTTTATCGAGCCACAGATATTCGGCACAGCTGCATCAATTCTCGAAGGTAAAATAGCTGACAGATATAAAAATTCGTTTTAAGTTCCACGAGTTCTATTATAACTAAAGAAATTGTCGTATTTTTTAAGAAGATGATGAAGCAATTTTGTCTTTTGCTAATGTTGAAGTCGGGGTGAGCGAATCGACACGGCTGAGCAGGGCGCGAAGCACGTTTCCTAAGGATTTCCAAAGGGATCAGGTGCAGGAAGGTCATCTCTCCGATTACATTGAGAGCAGCAGCAGCAGTAGCGAGAACTCTAAGCAGGAGAGTGATTCGAAATCGGTTGTAGATATTGCTGCCATTACCGGTAGCTGCTTGGCAACTGTAGTTTTACTCAGCACAATGGGCAGCCTTGGATTCATTATGTACAGGTATAATAATTAACGCGTTATGAACGTATCCGGTTCTGTCTAATGCGTGATGAATTCTCGCATGGTATTTAGTAAAAATGATTGTTACAGGCGTAGGTATTTGAATCCACCGCAGACGCTAAATAGCGATAAATGCAGCAATCTCGATAGTTCTGGCTACATCGACGATTCCACTATTCGGGTAAGTGTTCGTTCATTCGCTTTGCTTTTCATTCGGAGATCGTTTGCATCACTAGTTGGAGTAATTGTTGATTTATAGTGAAAAAAAGAATTTGCTTCGCAGGATAATTCCGAGGAGATGTACAGCTTGGACAATGATTCGTTCCTAAATTCGTTAGAGGCGATGACAATACAGAATTACTGGACAGACAATGTGAAGCATACGAAGCTATGACAAAAGAAGATAATCCAACCCGGAAAGAGAATCGAAACGTTCAGTATTTCCGATGGTGAAGCGCACGAACAAATATCGTTGTTGGAACAATAGTACTTACCAGGAACGCGACCCGGGCGTTTCCCTGATCGTATGGAAGAAAGTGAAATCGCGGCGTAAAATCGTCGCAGAGGCGTTATTTTTTTCGTCGATCGGACGTAGTAGCTATAAGTGCGATAACCGTGCAACAAACGCACGAACGAAATATTTTAAATGTTCTCGCAGAATTTTTAGGTGAACCCCCTCGGTCTTGCTAGTTTCTTAAAAGAGAACTATGACGATGCGTCAAAATTGCAGGACGCGTGCTCGCATTCTAATGTACTCGCGTTACGCGTCGTAAAGCGCGTTTCCCACTGGCCGGCACGGACAGGCAGGGCCGAAACGTTAAGTTGCGAGGTATAGGAAAAAGCGTGTAAAAGCTGAAACTTAACGTTTCGGCCCTGCCTGTCCGTGCCGGCGGCGCCGCCGGCCAGTGGGAAACGCGTTTAACGGTTTTATGGATTAAAATCGTTTATATCTATTACGCGGTGTATAATATATATGACGCGTAACGCGGTGTATCAAACGGTACAATGCCTGAATTTTGATTTCGTCACTCGCATCGTTCATTCTATTTTTCTACCGCGAATTATAATTGGCAACGGTCGGAGTTTGGACGAACGAAAGGCGATGCACGCGAAACGATAATCGCCTTCGTCTAATTACGATAATCGGATAGTGCAATAAAACGTACTTTATCGATGCGATAATTAAATGATATACATTTTTAGAACAGTAAGTACAAATAAAAAACCATTAATTTTTAGCTAAGTATACATGTATAATATATACATTAGGTATACTTGCGAAGCGTACGAGTGAATTCCTACAAATCGCCGGAGACTATTACCTATATACCACGACGAATACTTCCCTCTTATTACTTATAACCAATATTGAACTTCAATTTCTACGACACAGTACTTACCTTGTGTATCGAAATGATCGAAACAAGCGCTTCGGTATTTCAACTTGCGATATTTCTCACGGTCTTCGAATTTTTTAATCGTCGAATAATTAAACATGGTTCTAATAGGATATTATATAGGAGTCGGAGCAGCTCGCTTGCACACAGAATCAGCTTTTAAATATTTTCGAAACAGGTTCGGGCTAATAACGAGAGAGATTGGACCAAATAAACGTCGTAGTTTCTAGCTTCATGCCTTTACAACATATCCAGCAAATGAGAAAATAAGATAAGATGACTTCGTTTGTTTTCCACTACACTTCTAGCTTGTACATATGTACATGTAATACGATGTACCATACAATAATTACGAGTTATGTCTATGTATAGATGTGCGACGCGATTTCCTAACGTTCTCCTCCTCACGAGATGCGATTTAGGTTTCTCGTGAGGGATTAGCATTTGTCTGTTCAAATATATTTCTATACGAATTCTTCTGATTTGAACGAGGAAAAGAATTTATTGTGATAGATCATATAGTGTTTAATAAATGTAAAATAATCATTAAATTTCATCTTATGGTAACGGATGTGAATAAATCCATACGTATTATTATTAGTACATCCTTGAGTCACTTTCGTACGCTTCAACGGTGTCAATATCAACCCTCCTCCAGTTCATGTTCCTGCTCGCATACAATCGGGACATTAGTCGAATGGATTGAAAAGCCAACACAGTCCCATTATTTCCGATGCTTCCGTTGTACTCGGGGAAAGTTGGCTTTCACGGGATGGCAAAAGTCCGCGATCACAGGACTGCGAACGTTGGTGATCACGGGACTGCGAACGTTGGTCATCACGGAACTGCGAACGTTGATCATCACAGGACTGCAAAAGTCCGCGATCACGGGACTGCGAACGTTGGTGATCACGGGACTGTAAACGTTGGTCATCACGGAATTGCGAACGTTGGTCATCACAGGACTGCGAACGTTGGTCATCAAGGAACTGCGAACGTTGGTCATCAAGGAACTGCGAACGTTGGTCATCAAGGAACTGCGAACGTTGGTCGTCATGGAACTGCGAATGTTGGTCATCAAGGAACTGCGAACGTTGGTCATCAAGGAACTGCGAACGTTGGTCATCAAGGAACTGCGAACGTTGGTCGTCATGGAACTGCGAATGTTGGTCACCAAGGAACTGCAAACGTAGGTCATCAAGGAACTGCGAACATTCGTCAACAAGCAAATGCGAACGTCGGCGATTACGAGACTGCAAACGTTGGAGATCAAGGAACTGTTGGTCATCAAGGAACTGCGAACGTTGGTGATCACGGAACTGCGAATGTTGGTAATCACGAGACTGCGAACTTTGGTGACCATGGAACCGCGAACGTTGGCGACTACGGAATTGCGGACGTTGGCGACTACGGAATTGCGGACGTTGGCGACTACGGAATTGCGGACGTTGTCGACCACGGAACTGTGGATGTTGGGGATCACTGGACTGTGAACGAGTCCTACTGCTCGTTGACGTTGAATCCACCATTGATAAAGTTAGATTCCTAACTTGATGCGTGAGTTCATCGACTTTCGTATTCAAAACACGGAAGCAACTCGAAGTTTTATAAGCTTCGATGGTAGACGACCTCAAAACATCTTCCACAGCATCGGCCAAACATGCCAGCTGTTCCACATCAGTAATTTGAGATGCTTCTAAAATTTTACGACATCTCTCCTGCATGTGCTGCATGAACAACGTGCGTATATCCGACTCATTGAGAGTACCATCATTTATCATATGCATTTCTCTGAGCATTTGCGATGGCTTAAAGTGTTCATCATGGCGGACTTCAAGAATCTTATCTAGTCTAGTTTTAGCGGCCGTGGTACACGAACGCATAATTCTGTTTTTAAGTTTTTGGTACGGCTTGACACGAGGCGGCTTGCGGACTAAATCTTTTACGATCAGCATGACTTCCTGATCCAAGCATGCAATGACAGCATCTGCCATTACCTTTTGATCCGTTATTCCCGCGATTCGGAATACCGCCTCGATTTTCCAAAACCATATTTCCGCACGTACGTGAATAAACTGCCCCACGTCTGACAGGCGTTCCAGTAGAATTCGATTATCAGCTACAGACTTGTGTTCGTCAGGATTGTCCACGCTAGCTTCTGGTACATTTTCCCGTTTCGTATCCGCAGATTCTTTTCTCTTTATATTTGAAGAATCCATTTTATCTACGAAACTAAACGCAAAACTATCGCCTACGTACGAAACGTCGCCCTCGTTAAAACGCCGATTGATAGTGATTAAAAAATCTAAGTATAGAGAATTATAAAATTAGTTAGTTACAAAAGTCAATCGATAAAACATCAAAGTATACGCTTTAAAAGTATTGCTTCGTACGTCGTTCCAACGAGAAAAATTATAATATTCGCGATCCCAAACGATGAGAATGAAGGTTTTCTTGTGCCGTTATAAATATCTCGTTTAGTATTCGAGCTGAAGGACGAAGATGTCCGTTTCTGTTAAAAGACTGCCGTGTTTACGTCGGAAATGTTCGGGATGAGAAAGAAAGCTGCAATCGTTATAGATCCTCACCACTTCGATGCTGTAAATGATACGACGGACAAATCAGTTGCGATTACAGACAGATCCATGGAAGAAGATATTAGTCGATGCGATTCTACCTCCAAGTAAACAGATTTGAATCCTTGTTGCTTGATGATCACGGAATCACGTTGGGATTAACACTAAAGTTTATGGGCAAGAACTACTGTATATAAATAATATTTTCTTCTTCCTAACGGTTGCCCACGCATAGGGACGTTATATGTCAGAGTAATGAAATAAACGAATTGTTTAACTATGGAAGAAGATATTGGTCGATGCGATTCTACCTCCAACAGATTTGAACTGAACAGATTTGAATCCTTGTTGCTTGATGATCACGGGATCACGTTGGGATTAACACTAAAGTTTGTGGGCAAGAACTACTGTATATAAATATTTTGTTCTTCCTAACGGTTGCCCAAGCATAAGGACGTTGTATGTCAGAGTAATGAAATAAACGAGTTGTTTAACTATGTTTCTGCTTAACTTTTACTCCTGCGTGAACAACTCGTGTAACTTGTATCGGATCGAGAACATTATGTAAAAACATGTTTTTAAACACCCGGTAAAAACGAGAAAACGAATGCGCGGAAAATAATTTCAAATGACGATCGAGTAAGCAGTGCCAATGTAAAATCTTCGCACGGCGCTATACGCGGGACCGCGGGCTTCGAGACTCTTATCCGCATGTCCCCACATATCCCGGCGATATTTGTGAGAAAACAGCAGTATATTTGGTTTACAAACTTCTATTACTTTGTCTCTTTTGCGAATTTGCTTAAAATAAGCCATCTTACGAGTTCATCTACTTATTTTATATAAGCACATTTTTTCCTGTACAAGACAGAGACTGGAAACATGGGATAGACAGGGATAGCAAAGGCTTAAGACGATCTTAAGAATAAGCAACGACTCTGAATCTGAATACCGGCCATTGATTGTTATCTTTTAATTTTTTTTCTTATAACAAGCCGATAACGTAAAATGTCGATGTTGACAGTATGTCAGTGAACCTGAATGTTGAAGTTCACCATAGGCAAATATTCTAGGTCAAAGAAAATTGTATTTACCGTTTTGCATTGCATATGGCTTTGCACGCCACGCGACACGCAACGTATACTGTAGTACCGCGCGATTCGGTGTGATTTAACAGAAGCAATAATGTCAATGACATCTCGATAATAATTAACGAACATGCGGTGGCCATCGTTTAACCTGTTACTAACAAAAATATTTCTGGCTTACATCGTTTACACGATATATAGTTTGTCTCAGTTATTTGTGGCACCATCCTGCGAGAAAGGAAAACCATGCCTGACATCGTATCTGAGCCAAAAACCTCAATTGCAATTGCAAGTTTATAGTTCCGTTGACAAATATCCCAATGAAAAACAGCTCCAATTTGAATATTCAAATGAAAACTTCAATTACACACACGCAGGTAGTTTGTGAGTATAAGTCTTATAATATTTAACAACTCATCGTCTTTTTACCTCTTTATGTTTAATCATTGTTGTACTTCCAGCCCTTTAACTGTAGGTGTTCCACAGAAAACCCGAAATAATGGAACAATGTTTTTTCATATCATTGTTGCACCAAGTTCCAAAAAATATAGAAAGAACGATATGGATCTATTAAAGGCAGGTATACTTTGAGCATCTGATATAACATATATTTAATCTAATGCATGTGATCTGACTTTCTTCTTAGGAATCTTACGTATCTTATACAATCATTAAAATGACACAATACAAAATTCCTGAAGCAGAAGCTTTCAATTTATTGGGTGACAAGAATGAGGATGCCGAGAAGAAAAGGCAAAACTTAGTAACTCCAGTTACCCATATTAAAAGTTACGTAACATTTACAATAATGACGGATGATGTGAAATTTCCTACAGACAGTGTACCCATGGAACTTTTGAATCATTTAAAGTATGTAAATGTCATTTGTGAATCAATGAATTTGTAGTTATTGACTTTATGTAAATTATCTATTTTCAGAGTTAAAGGCAGAACATATTTACCAATAATGACCTGTGATTTTCTACAAACTAGACAACGTGATTTAGTAAAAATTACCCCCCAAAATAGAACTATTAATGTTACATTGCAATATTCACCGATTTCTATTGGAAAGTTAAGATTATTACTGCATGTGGAGGATACTATGCAGAGTTTGAAAAACTTTGGATTTTCTGATAAGGATATAGACGAGGTGAAAGGGATTTTTGCTGACACTAATATATACATCCTTGGAGGAACTTTCTTTATTGCAACCATTCATGTATGTATCGTAAAGAACAACATTAAAACAGATTAAAGTGTAAATCAATCATATTTTATGTCACTGTAGCTGCTGTTCGATTTTCTTGCTTTTAAAAACGATGTGAGTTATTGGAGGAAGAAAGACAATCTCGCCGGGCTGAGTAAATGGACTGTCATATGGCGAGGATTTAGCCAAACTGTCATTTTCCTTTATTTGTTGGACGAAGGTTCATCCTGGCTCGTTTTAATTCCCACTGGTATCGAGTCCATTATTGAGGTAAAACTACAAGAGTTCGTTTTGCATTTTTTTCAATATAAATGCGTCTGACATCTGCATTTCTCTTAATAGATGTGGAAATTGAAGAAGGTATTGAAGCTAAGATTAAAGAAGAATAACAGTAATGTAACTGAAATGAGAACGCGAGAATACGACGCGGAGAGTATGCGTTACTTAAGTTATCTACTATATCCCATTGTTGTCGGAGGTGCAATTTATTCCTTACTTTATCAACCTCACAAAAGGTAATATAATTACGTTTAACTCGAGACGTTATATTAAGATATGACTAAGAGTCTGATATCGTGAATTCTAGTTGGTACTCGTGGAGTATAAATTCATTGGTGAATGGAGTATACGCGTTTGGATTTCTATTCATGCTTCCTCAGCTTTTCGTAAATTATAAATTGAAATCCGTAGCGTATTTACCTTGGAGAACGTTTATGTATAAAGCATTCAATACATTTATCGACGATGTTTTTGCATTTATTATCTCTACACCGATTGCGCACAGAATAGCTTGTTTCAGAGATGATGCAGTTTTCCTCATTTACCTTTATCAAAGATGGTAAGTCCTGAGTTTCTATTCAGTTTTATTTGTTTCATGAGTCATTTAACAATGGTTTATTGTTTATAGGTTGTATCCGGTGGATAAATCTCGTCCAGACATGGACGCGATTGGCGAAGCGTCTGTTGATACTGGCAGCGCGAATAAAAAAATGGAATGAAGTAAATCTATTCAGTATCTCGGTTATTACTCTTAGTTTACGCACGATAAATCATTCCGAATGACCGTTTAATTAACAGATCACGCCTAAACATTATAGCCTTGATACGATTTTAAGAGTATTAACTTGTTACGTACTTACATCGTCTGAAAAGAACTGAGTTAGCAATATTTTATAATGTGATATCTTAGAAAAAAATAGAAACTTGTTGATACAAATACCTGGGATAAAAAATATTTTCTTATTTAAACCTTGCATTAAGTATAGTGCGGTCTTTGGAAGAAAAGTATAAATGTAACTATTTGACAAGGTTTCTGTTATCTTATCAAACAATGTAATTTTAAGTATTGATGATCGACTCCTTTAGAATCAATTACTAATATTGAAACTCGATGCAGAAAACATAGCACTTAATCTATTCTAAAAAGTATATGTCATTTATGCTTCGTTAGTAAATTAAATCGTAATTCATCTCGTAAAACTTGATTATTCAGAAAGAAATTTATTGTACGCACACCGATTGCGGATAGGTACGTTCTTACGTCATGGCAAATATTTACCAAGGTCGTTTGCAATTCATACTCTTATGTCACTTGTAATAGACGATGAATGATCTGCCTGACATTATGGCAGTACATTTTCCGTTGCGCTTTTGGAAACGATTCAGAGAATCGACTTGAGTCGAATTGCAAATTTAAATTAAATACCGAGTATGTGACGAATTTAAACAGAACATCGAAGATTGAATTACGTTTTTACAAGCTATTCTTTTGAATCTGATCTCGATATATATTATCTTAACTGATAGTGCTAGGTAATTCATCACGATTATAGACTTTAGTGATATCACAAATAATAAGTAAAGATAAAAAAAGTTTACTTAAGTCTCTCTATTTGTTTTAACAGCATTATTTGTGCTCATCACTTGTTAGGAGATACATTTCAGGATGACAAACATTTTATTTATCATTCAAATTTTATTTTCGTTGTTTATTCCTATCTGGTTGTACTTTTGGATTAACAAAAAGTGCAAGGAGCAGAGTACATCCTGTTTGGATTTGAAACACAATGTATCAAGTGAGTACTTCTATATTATTATGTAAATGAAACACACTAATTACGATAATGTTTAGATATACATTTCCTGTTGAAACATTGGTGGGCAGAGCATTGCATTCAGAAGAACAAGAGGAAAGAAAAAAACTCGCGTAATGATAAGGAAAAACATGTGACAAATGCAAATATTGAAGATAAAGATGTATGTACATGTAATCCCTATCTGGTGAAATTAAAAGCTAGAGTTTCCACATTACTAATACGATTTTTTTTAAAAATAATGTAGGGTGCCAACAGTGTATTCTTTTATGCCGCAGACCAAAAAGGAAACTCCTTGTTTGTTAAATTTACTCACAGAGCATCCAAGATAGCAGAAGTATCACTGCAACTTACTACGTCTGATGGACAAGTATACGTTTTACCTGGTACTACGAAATGCTTATATACCATAATTTTTGTATTAGAACATGAAATAATCAAAAGTGTTTTAGCCTACCCAGACACTACATTGACGACTGGTCTGAACCAAGGATGGACCGCTGCGGGTCTTAAAATCGAATTTTTAGAATCCGAGCGACGTTGGAGGATAATTTACAATGGGATGCTGCGGAACTTGTCTCGCGGTGATGAGTGCACCGACGATAACGTCGAACATATTCGTTTGAATTTCATGTAATGAATATACTGTCAATTGTTTAGAAACTATACTCTATATGTTGAAGTATTTGCTAATAATATATACGTTTTTTTTAGATTTATCGCGCGTAGATCAGTGTTGAGATGGCCAGAAGATTGGAGCACACAATTACACGCGGAAGCGTTAGCTTGCGAACGATGGGAAAGTTCTGAATGGATAAATAAAATGTACGATAGATATAAAAGTGTTAGGAAATCTTTCTATTTTTCATCAATATTTCCAGAAAATTATTGGAACACACAGGATATGATCTATTTGGATCTATGCTTGGTCAAGTGACATATAAAAATGGATCTATTTCGACACTATATTTGCGTGGACTTCATCAGCACCGCTGGGGGAAGCACGAATCTAATGAATTTCATGAATCAGTTGTGTTGTTTGGAGTATCGTCATACGGGGCTACGTTTTATCTCGACATGAGTAGTACAAAACACAGTTTTTCTCAGTAAGTCAAGAAATACATTATAATCGAGTGTCACATTGCCAAGAAAATATTTATTTCAGAATACAGTTTGGTCAGTTCAGTGATAATAACGAAGAGATCCGTACGATTAATAAAATAGGGCTTACACTGTCCGATTTCAAAACTGAGAAATTTAATACTAGTACGGAATACAAAACGTGGTTTATAGGTAAATTAAAGTACATATTAAAATAAAGAATTTAGAAATAATCGTTACACCTTTCAGCTAACAATAAACGATATGACGTTTCTGTAAAACTTGGTAATTCGGTTAAGTTTTATTACGGTCAACCATGGAATTGGTCAAATAAAGTCGTTACCGTAAAGTTAGATGTGAATGGAATATCCGGCACTGGATTACTACAATTGCGGTGTCCTTATGACGGACCGTGTGAAAAAAAGACACGTCCACAATTGCAATTTTTGAAGTCCATTGACACCTACGTTCAAAAGAACGATTACGTCGTTCGATTTGATGATGGAAAATGTCAGAACGAAAGTATCGTTGGTGGAAAAGGATTATCACTGGCTATGTTAACTTCCATCAAGAATGCAGATTTCACTGTGCCGGAAGGATTCTGTGTGACTACTTTTGCCCTTGAATTGCAATTACGCGCCCACGAAAAATTGAAGAGGATAATTGACGATATCGAAAGTGTCAGTGTTGGAAAGAAGGATGGCGACTTCGAGAAACACTGCGAGGATGCTATGCGTGTTGTCGAATCTACCCCTATAGTCGAAGAAGTGAAGAATGCAATTATACAAGCGATAGAAGATTTAGAATTAGAAAATGATAAGAAACCGTACAAATATGCGATTAGATCAAGCGCTGTAGGCGAAGATAGCGAAGAAACTTCAGCGGCTGGTCAAAATTCGACGTATCTGGGTATTCGTGATGTGGACAATATCATTAAGAGCGTAGCCAAATGTTGGGCAAGTTTATTTTCGTATCAGAGCGTCAGATACAGGTAAGGACATAGTATAATTAATTTTTCCGATATATTCGAGATGCTAATGTCAATTAATTTACGTGTTAGGAAACAGCATGGCATGTCTGTAAAAACGTCAATGGGAGTGTGTATACAAAGAATGGTAGACGCTGATGCTGCTGGCGTCATGTTCACCAGGCATCCGACCACTGGTGATCCTTCGGAAATTATTATTACGGCCAATTACGGATTAGGAGAGGTGAGTGTGATACTTGACTTATGTGTGCATCATATATATTAATTGAAATTAACTTGTTTAGTCCGTTGTGTCGGCAACAGTTGAGCCGGATACGATAACTGTTCATAGAAGCTGGAATAATAAATTAAGTATGAAAAGTTCAACAGCAGGAAATAAAAGGGAAAAAATACTATCAGGTGATAATGGAGTGGTTACGATTGAATTAAATGACCAAGAGAAGGAGATAGTGTGTTTATCAGAACAATTATCGCTACGTCTAGCCGCTATAGGGATGAATTTAGAATATTTGTTCGGCAGTCCTAGAGACGCTGAGTGGGCGGTGATCAATGAAGATATTTATTTACTCCAAGCACGACCTATCACTACTTTATACACGTGGACAGATTTTGAGTTGATACACGAAAACGATACAGGTGTTCCTAGCGACATCGACATAATTACGTTTGCTAATGTAGGCGAAGTATTTCCGAATCCGGTGTCACCTTTAACAACTTCTGTTGTACTGGGCACATTTAATTCGGGGGTAGCTAATGTGTTTAAAACTTCGACTCGTAGTTTCTTCCATGTCGTCAGTTTGAGATCTGCCGTGAATTATTATGACGTGAGTAATATTACAAATTGCACACAGAAGGGGAGGATGTATATTAAAAGATACATTATTACCGTAGATGTTCTTACCGCGACCTGGTAAAACGGTGTCGCTTATGAATAAAATTAGTGACATAGCTGTTTGTGGAAACGTCGTAATAACACCGGAGATCCATAGGATCGCTTGTGAGAGAAACGGTAAAGCAACTACTTTTCTTGAGCTATATGGATTCTACGACATGGTGAAAGCTGCGATGAAGAATAGCGAAATCGAAGAAACTGCGAAAAAGTGCCGTGAATCTTTAGTATTTAATGCAGATGATTTTCATACTGCTCATAGTTTGTACAATGAAATTAATCAGCAATTGGAGAAGTTTATAATAGTAAGTATATTAAGATGGGAATGAAAAAGAATTTTATTTAATTACGTGATACTTTCAGATTGGTGCATGTCATATGCATACAACAAGGGTCAGTATTATTTATCAAATCATTGTATTATCATTGCTGACGAAAGGCTACGAGAACTTGGTGTCAGACCATTTTTCCGACATCGCACTTGTATTAGGCTCTTGCAGCGAAATCGCTAGCGGCGAAGTGGTAACTGGTCTTAAAAAAATATTGAGGTGCATTAAAACATATGAGAAAAACGACGAATTTCAAAAGATAGATCCCCTTGAAGCCATAAACTGGTTAAAAGTTAATTGTCCGATTGCTGCGAGCGAAATAGATATTTTTCTTAAAACTCATGGTCATAGGTGCATTCAAGAAATGGATTTCTTGTCAGAACCATGGTCCCTTAAACCCGAGAATCTTATTAGGACGCTTCAGGTGCAGTGCTTTATTTAAACATGTACAAGGACCTTACGAAGAAATCAATTTTTTATATTCTTTAGATGATGAAGAATACTGATATAGCCAATTCGAACAAAGCACTGACCGCAGAGGATACGATAGCGCTATTAAAGACACCAAAATCATCGCTCACGAAATGGATTCTGAAGAAAGCTGTGCCACATTCTAGGAAAGCTGTAGTACGTCGAGAACTGACGAAAGCGATATTGGTAGATCTTATACATATATTTAGATTGGCTTATAGAAGACTAGGAAAATTGATGGTTTTGGAAGGATATTTACCTGAAGAGGATTTAATATTCTTTTTAACGAAGGAAGAGATAGGACAGATACTAAATGATCATAATACTGCACTCGTACAAAAGTAACATAATGTTTACGTATATTTTATGTATAGTTTTCGAATGTATTTCTATATTTTTAAACATTTTTAGAGCTTTCCGAAGGAAGAGACTTTTTCCTCGCCTGTACGAGTTAAGGTATCCAGAAATTAATATTGGAATGCCGATTCCTGAGAAGGTATCGATGATGAAATTTTTGTTTAATATACCACTTATTCACAAACGTTACAAAATTATGTTTGTCGTATAGGTTGATTTAGATGTAACGATTGACGAAGACTCTATGAAAGTTCAAGGGACACCCGTGTGCGGTGGTTCTATTTCGAATAGAGCATGCGTAATCACAGATATAGCAGATGCCAAAAATATACAACAAGGTGATATTCTAATCACCCGTTCGACCGATGTTGCTTGGAGCCCATACTTCCCGCTACTGAGCGGTATTGTTACGGAACTGGGAGGACTTATTAGTCACGGAGCTGTGGTAGCCAGAGAATACGGGCTTCCATGCATAGTCGGGGCTAAGAAAGCAACACAACTTTTCCAAACAGGTAAATAACAAGTTCATTTCTTAAACAAAATAATAATGTGATGAATGCTAGACTATAAACAAATTTTTAGGGGACATTGTATTGTTAGCCGCGGATGCTGGTGTCTTACAATTGGTGAAGAAACACAATTAAAAAGAATACAATTTTATTTTCTCTTGTACCACGTATATTTGTTTCATATTGATAGCAAATTATGTAGGGACTGGAATAGAGAAATTTACTGTAACGATGAGGTAAAGTTAACAATATCAAAATGCGCACAATAAATACTTACTTAAACCTTTAAATTACTACTAAATCTATACAGTAGTAACGCGATTAGGATCGGCAATCAGTATAGGAGTATTATTTGTTGTATCACTGGCAAGACACGATAATTGCAAACGCATTGACGTTGCCACCTTTGATAACAACATATCGATACGCAGTCGATCGTCTTTGCAAACAGGTTGCGGTATTGCGTCTAGAGCTTCGTCAAAAAAGTTCCTACAGATCAAAACACACGATTAGCGTGTCTTCTATCTGAATCGTTACAAAAATTAACGATGAACGGATAGATTATTACTTTGCTCTCGTTGTACTGTAACTTCGTAAAGCATTTCGAAGAAGTATGATATCAGCTCGTGCTTGGACAATGCCGGCTGGTCGAAATTGAGTGACACACGACATAAGTCTCGCAAGTTCCTCCGCTACGGTCTCAACTATATGAGACAACACTCGGTGCAACAAAGCTGGTGCGACCCGTCGAACCTGTAAGAAATAGAAAGAACTGTAAATTTAGGTTTATATTTATTTATTCGACGGAAAATTATAAGTACCTCCGCATGAACTGCGATTAAATTGGCTAAGATCTCTTGCGCGTATGGCCTCACATGAGTAGGTTCTGTTTCGAAATCCCATTCCAATCCGCCTAAGTACATGCTCGGTTCGATCGTACCCACCAGTGGATCGCACCGGCGCTCTAAATATGCGTCGAGAACAGCTGCGTCTAGTGTTTCTAGTTGAGTCCAATCGGAGTTCCATCCAACAGCGTTCGATAAGTTAGGATAATCTTGTTCCTTTAGTACGTCTCCGATTCTTGGTAGGATGGTGTTCAGGGTATAACGAATATTACTTAATGAGATTAAGAGGCATTGTTCCCACGTCTGATAAAAAATTCAGAAGTGATGCTAAAATATAGCACTGACTTCAAAAGATGCTACAAATTGTATTTTTTTTGTTTTTGTTTTCTAATGATAGTTAATGTACGGACAATGTGCCCTGAAATAAATGGTCTTCTCTATAAGGGTACCACGTTGTAAATATGGTAAGGAACTTACTGGCCCTTGGTGTTTATTATTCTTGCTCTTATAGCCAGACGGTGAACCGACTAATTGTGATACAGAAGGTTCGTCATCGTCTAAAGCTTCTTCGCAGCCACTAAATGCCAACTGTTGTAGACATCGCGCGAACGATGTGAACAATGTCTTCATAGAATTGTAATATAATACCTGGTGCGCGGGATTGACGAACAATGGTCCTTCACGTGGCCCACATGCAATTACCGTATCGCGGGCGCGTTTTGAGACTTCCAGAACCATTTCTTCGAACAGGTACGGCTGTATTCAAATGGCAACTTGCGTTCATTGAAGAAGACATACATATAAATTTTGTATAAACTAGATTCAACTATTACCACTTTCGTAACGCCCCCGTCTTCGTTTAAATATTCAATTTGCCATGTTTCCTTTTTATTTAACGCCGTTATTTTCTCGGCAGTTTGTTTAAAAAGAGCATCGAAACACTGCAATCTGATTTAAAAGACATTTAGTATAATGTCTGGCAAAAATAAAAAAGAAAATACATTATCATAATACATCATACCTTAAGTCAAGTATAAATTTTCCAAAAATATCTAATGCGTCGCTTGGTAAATCCAAATGAATCAATGAGGCATACATTTGTCTGATTCGACGTAGGATATGTAAAAGCCATATGGCATCCAAGTCATTGCTGCACGTGTTTTTCATTGCTTCCATAGCATGTTGCATGCTTGATAGCACCAAATTCTATAATAAAATTCCTTTTAAAGTTAAACCTTCAAACAAATTTAACTTTACGAATTAGAACTTTAATATTACTTTAAAAGGTGTTTGTTTCTCTGCATCTACTGCTACATGTAACTGTCCTGTGAAGTAACTCTGACCCAATCTCCATAGGTCCGGCAATTGTTCAACTATAATATCACAAATCGTTTCGATACACGATATTTGCAATGGAATATTAGTCTCATCATTTTTGCTGGACTTTGATAATTTTTGTATTTGCTGCGATTTTGTTTCTAAATATTCCACTTCTAAATGCTCCTTCAAACATGACGTGATACTCTCTTTTAAATATTTTGAATGTGAAACTGAAAAAATACTTCACGTATATTAATGCACACACAACACTACAACAGGTAAGTACCTATTGCATCCCAAGCTGGATCTCCTTCAGCTTCTAAGTTAACAAGATTTCTAATAATTTTCTTATGTTCGTCTAAACTGAAGGGTATTTCTTCCAGTTTCTTCCTTAGATGCGTTATCAACATTTCAATTCTATTATCAATTTCTTGTAGAACTCTTTTAAAAACTTCAACTTCCGTATTTTTGAATAAATTTTTTACTCTCGCGTAATCGTTGATCACGAGATCATAATTGCCACGTTTTATATTTTTTTCTATATTAATTGGCATACAAAAGAGGAACTTGTATCTCTGCATAACAGCCAATGCGTTTCTAGTCGCATCTGCTCTATCTCTTCTTGCTAATACATCATCAAACAGTTTATTAGCCTCTGACATGGACTGTTGAATAGCTGTCTCTAATTTTTCAGTAGGATCGCTACCATACGTTTTTATATCTGCTTCAAATTGTTCTTTCAATAGTATTATCGTGTCTAATTGTTCTATTACTGATCCTACATTGGCCTAGAGACGTTATAAGAAATTTGATAAAAACACAGATTTCAATTTATTTTTTATATTACTCTAATCACCTTTAAAAACGAGAGTTGACCCTCTTTTTGGGAATTAACTTTTCTTTTGAGATAAGATAACCCAGCCCTTAAATCCTCAAAACTTGTGGCATGATGGTGTTGCAATAGAAACCAACCAGGATGAAACTTCTCGTTAGTAAGATCTCCACTGCCTTCTCCAAAGAGTTCTATTAATTCATCCTCAGGGAACTTTTTGCTACAAGCAGATGTAATATGATATTTATATTAACTTTTATATCAAGAAACATACTCATTGCCCTCCACACTTAATCCTAGAGGATCTTCCTGCTGGTAATTTGTTGGGGAAAGGGTTCTTCTACCCCATACGTAACTCTGTAGCTGTCTCTAATTTTTCAGTAGGATCGCTACCATACGTTTTTATATCTGCTTCAAATTGTTCTTTCAATAGTATTATCGTGTCTAATTGTTCTATTACTGATCCTACATTGGCCTAGAGACGTTATAAGAAATTTGATAAAAACACAGATTTCAATTTATTTTTTATATTACTCTAATCACCTTTAAAAACGAGAGTTGACCCTCTTTTTGGGAATTAACTTTTCTTTTGAGATAAGATAACCCAGCCCTTAAATCCTCAAAACTTGTGGCATGATGGTGTTGCAATAGAAACCAACCAGGATGAAACTTCTCGTTAGTAAGATCTCCACTGCCTTCTCCAAAGAGTTCTATTAATTCATCCTCAGGGAACTTTTTGCTACAAGCAGATGTAATATGATATTTATATTAACTTTTATATCAAGAAACATACTCATTGCCCTCCACACTTAATCCTAGAGGATCTTCCTGCTGGTAATTTGTTGGGGAAAGGGTTCTTCTACCCCATACGTAACTCTGTATAGGTGCTTCTTCCACCCATACTGCAGATTCTTTCATGGGACCAATAGTTTCATGATATCCACGAAATTGTACTGTTGATGTTCCTTGTCCTCCACTGCGAGTAGTTACGATAATATCACCGCGACCTTTACATGGCCCTGATCTAGCAATGATTTTATTTGAAGACTTCCACTCAGCCGACAAAAGGCAATCACATCCGCATATTGTTAGACCTGAATGAATGAAATATTTTCGAATTTCAATGAAAAACTAAGATACTTCGGAGTGACATGACAAGTGAAATTAACCTGTGAGATCTTGCGCCTTGTTACCCAGGAATTCACCGCGAACTATCACGCGGGTTCCTGGAGGTCCTTCCTTAGGAGAAATACCCGTTACCACGGGTGGTGGGCCCATGTTCTCGATACGACTTGACATCCGTAATACTTGATAATACTGACACCACTGACACTGACTGACACAGACAGAGTACTACAGTATGAATGCAGAAAATAGGCAGGGGTTGTTTCATGAAAATTGTTCTTTATTTGTGATCGATTGATGCGCCATCTCCGGAAGACGGGGAGTTAATGCTCTGGTTGGTTAGTGCGACGGCCGTGTTAGTGCGCATTAGTGCGTGTGCCGATCATAGTGGACAGCACCGACAGCACGGAGTATAGTTTGAGTTTACTTGCCAAACGTGTATCTATGATTGCTCAAGTTTGTATACTCGTGCCGTCGTCGCTGTTACATTACAATAATTTTCGCGGAATATCGAACCCCGACGGAAATACGAAGTATCGGGATAGTGTACACAAGTGCGCATTAACTGAGTTATGGGGGACGCAGCGATGAACGTCGCAGCGTCCGGTGGCGGCGGTCAGCGTGTCGTTAAAGAAGGCTGGCTGCAAAAACGCGGTACTACACAGAACAGTTTCATAATATTTATGTTTACTTCGTTCCTTTACCTCTAAACGGACGGAGATGCGGATATCGGAGTCCTATTTACACCTTTCCTCGTGATCTTCTTGACTTCTGTTCCTCTTCTTAATGAAACGTCAAGATCCTACATCGATTTGAATATTTTTTCGTGAAAATTTTAGAAAGTGCATATTCGGTTTGTAAAATTAGATCGTCCGTTCGGCACTTTCGCTGTTATGCGTTATATAAATACCCTTTATGGTTTTCCGATACCGATAAAAATTATTTTTTGTGTCAGGTGTAGGTGTAAAGAATATTTAATTTTTTGTGAATAGGTGAGCATATAAAGAACTGGAGGTCGAGGTATTTTGTTTTACGGGATGATGGTACTTTGGTTGGTTTCAAAGCTAAGCCAGATCAACAAATGGCAGCTGCGGCACAACCATTGAATAATTTTACAGTTCGTGGTTGCCAAATTATGTCTGTAGATAGACCTAAGCCTTACACTTTTGTCATAAGAGGTTTACAATGGGCTGCTGTAATAGAAAGGACATTTCATGTAGAAACTGAACAAGAAAGGGAAGATTGGGTTGCAGCGATCAGGTTGATTTCTGCGAAACTAAATAATATCAATATTCAATGAATTTAAATTTCATTCAACATTATTTTCATTTCTCAAAGGTATGTTGCTGCCAGACTAGCGAGTGAAAAACAATCCCCACAGCAATCTTCACAAATGCAACATTCATCTTCATCTGAAGATGTTGATATGGAATCCTCAGGAGGTAGATCAGATTCGTGTGGATCTGTTGGAGTAATGTCTACAGATACGGATGGTGGCAGTATTGATGAATTATCTGCCAAATTTAGTGTTCAAGGAACTTCAAGTAGTAAAAGTACAGGGAAGAAGAAAGTAGTATGTATATAACTGATGTTAACTGAGAACAATTAAAGTGGACATGTCATATTTATTATCACATGATTCAATTCTTTGTTTCAGACTCTTGAAAACTTTGAATTTTTAAAAGTTTTGGGTAAAGGTACATTTGGGAAAGTAATTCTTTGTAGAGAAAAGGCGACAGGGCACTTATACGCTATCAAAATATTACGAAAAGAAGTTATTATTCGTAAAGATGAAGTTGCGCACACACTTACAGAGAATAGAGTACTTCGAACTACGAATCACCCGTTCCTAATTGTACATGTTTCATGTATTATTACATTATCGTTTAAATACTCGACACTGTATTAATTAAAGTGTTTTTATTCTGCAGTCTTTAAAATATAGTTTTCAAACAGCAGATAGGCTGTGCTTTGTAATGGAGTACGTAAATGGCGGAGAATTATTCTTTCATTTGAGACGTTCCCGCGTATTTGGCGAAGATCGTACTCGATTCTACGGCGCTGAAATCATTTCAGCTTTAGGGTACCTTCATTCACAGGGTATAATTTATCGGGACCTCAAATTAGAGAACCTGCTGTTAGATAAAGATGGGCATATTAAAATTGCTGACTTCGGATTGTGTAAAGAAGATATAACTTACGGTAAATACATTGTACAGACTTAAATGAGGATCGTGGTATGAAACTTTGAACGTGACCATGAACAATCACCGTTTCAAATGTTTAGGGAGAACGACAAAAACGTTTTGCGGGACGCCTGAATACCTTGCCCCCGAGGTGTTAGAAGATAATGATTATGGTCGAGCAGTGGATTGGTGGGGTGTTGGTGTTGTTATGTATGAAATGATCTGTGGTCGATTACCTTTTTATAACAAAGACCATGAGAAGCTTTTCACGCTGATTGTAATGGAAGAAGTAAGATTTCCTAGGATGATTAGTAACGAAGCAAAAGACATGCTTGGTGGTAAGTGAGAATTGAAGAAGTACTGTACATTAAAGCCGCGGAACGCGTACTGCAATTTTTATCTCCTCTCTTTTTCAGGATTACTTGTTAAAGATCCAAGCAAAAGATTGGGCGGCGGACCTAATGACGCAAAAGAAATTATGGATCATGCATTTTTCTCGTCGATCGATTGGTCGGATCTTGTACAGAAAAAAATTCCTCCTCCCTTTAAACCTCAAGTAACATCTGACACGGATACCCGATATTTTGATAGCGAATTCACAGGTGAAAGTGTTGAACTTACTCCGCCTGATCAAGGCTTTTTAGGTAGTGGGGGTGGTTTGAATTCTATAGCCGAAGAACAAGAACATTTTCCCCAATTTTCCTATCAGGAAAGTCACTCAGCAGCAACTTCTTCCATTGTTTCTATTAATCACTGACAGTATCAAACATTTCCTTTGTTTATATATTGAGATATATGGATAAATGCATGAAAAAAGTCAGAGACATTCGATTATGACAAGTATTTGCTGTTTGTCTACCAATTTGGAAGAATTTTTTTGACGGAGATAAGTCAAAATATCAGTTTTCGCTAATTTACGATGCTTTTTTGTGCATCATTAAAAGGTTTTAACACATATCTCCAATGGCAGATTCGGATGTATGAGTGCACATGAGCACGCATGCATGCAGTCAATGAAATTGTATATGAAAAATTGTGTATTAAAGGATCCAGTTGAATTAATACTATTTATACCTGCTGAGTAGGTTCGCGGCGATATAACGGGGATTTAATTTTTGTTCAGAAATGAACATATTAAGAAGAATGAAAATTAAGTTAACTGTGTTATGTTATAAAGAGTTGGATATTTCTTCTCTGTGTGGAAGAACGGTATTTCATATTTGGTATACGTAGTTACTGTTCTTTCATTAACAAAGCTGGTATTTGACATTTCTTGGCTTCGTTGTCCCCTGTGTCGTTAATAATTTATAGAAAAGCAGTTCCTGGTTATATCTTTTTTAAATTCATTAGTCAGATGTTATAGCAGAAGCCAAACGAAATAGCAAATTATACTTGGCAAAGAGCCAGTCAACGGACAAATGGTTTATCCATTTTAAAAGTAGAAGCATAGAAACATTAACAGCTTTAACGGAATCATTGTGTAAATCGGGAAACACTTATTAGTATCGAAATAATTTCTTTGTTATATACACGTACTACTGAATTAGGAAATATTCTTTTTTCTTAGTGCAAATCACGCTAATCATCATGAATCATTGACAAATAATGATTTACTGTAAGAATCAGATGGAAATACGAAATGCTACCACTAATATTATATTATTCATATTATATGCTATAATGATTATATATACATATACATGTATAACATTATATATATATATGTATATATATACACATATATATTTATATTTTAACAATTAAATGATTATATTGTACGTATGCATTATTAATAATTTCCATCTCATTTGTAAATTAGGAAATTTTTGTAGTTTTATTCGTTTCTATGCAAGAAGGAATAAGGGAAAATTTTTTAAAATAGGATTAAAGTCGATCGTTTGAAGTTTATAGATTACGCAATTTTGCTATTTACCATAAAAGAGCATGGTACATTGTCGAAGAAGATAAAAATGATAAAAGATATGTCTGTATATATCGTTTCAATTACTTTGACCTAGCCCTAAACTATGCTTCTATAATTCATTTGCTAGATCATCCGCGTACTTTGGTAAAATATCGTCCTTTATCAGCCAGACATGGTCCAAAACAGCGCCTGCCTTGTCATCAGATACCTATTACCGAAATATTGTAAAATGAACGATAAACACATTTCTTGCACCGTATTTCCTAAACTATACGCTACCTGTTCAACATAAAGATGAGTCCTATTGTATGCTTTCATCCTCGTGTATCCGTAATCCGAACTACGGAACGCAGACCATTCTGGTTTCTGAGGAATAAATTTTTCTCGACCTTCTTTGCATCCTGCTGATCCGGTTACTATGTGTACAGGCGCCTTATAGTTTGTGTACGGACTGTCGTAACTACCATTCATCACCTAAGATGATGTAGTTTTTATTCAAAGTTAATTGAAAATTGTATTTTTTCTACGATTATGAATTACCTTGAAATTGTACATCGGCCATAGGCGTTCGTAACTATGTTCGTGAGCCCACAATTCTAAATCTACTTTGTACTTGAAGAAAAGATCTTCGAGACCAAACCAATGTAAAATTGGTAATCCAACTCTGATCAGACTTTGGTGATTGGTGCAGTCGTCGGCATTGGCATTACTGCAGTACATTGGCCTGTGACCGAACGTAACTATCCATGGTCTTTCAGCTCTGTAAAGAATCTTGATCAATTTATTTTGCATTGCTGATACAAAATTACGAACTTTACCTGTTCTTTGGCAAGTTCGCTTCTTTTAAATCTTTCTCTAACCAATCGTATTGTTTAACAAGTTGCTTTATACCATAATTCATGAAATAATAAGCTTCTGTTTCTATGGCTATAAAGTGCACAGGTCCTACGTTAAAGCTATACCATAAGCCTTCAGAATCTCCAGGCATTGTAAAACGTGACCTAGTAACAAATTTACATTGAAACTTCAATTATAGCACGCAGCTTAACTAATAACATCGAGCTTGAATTGTATACGGACCTGTAATTACTGAAGTTATATTTCTCCTCGTGGTTGCCAGCTACTGTCATGTATGGTAAATAAGCAGCAACCCCTTCTATTTGCTTCATGAATTCATCCCCAACACGTGCATTGTCAGTATCCATGTCGTATGCAAAATCTCCAACATGAAGGGCCATGTCATATAATCCTCTTTGTGTCTCTTCCTGCAATCTGGCTAAACTCTGTGCATTTTCATTGCCCATATCTCCAAAAATCACAATTTGAGGTGACCACTCAGCTGATTCCTCAGGTGCAGTTCTTAGAGAAAATAAATTCGACCACCCATACGAACTGCCACAGTGATAGACTGTTCATCCAAATTTTTATACGTTTATACACGATTCTTATCTGATCTGATAAACAAGCCTAAGATGATTTCATTTACCATATTTACTATTGGGTGTTAAATTCCTTAACCATACTCTGTGAACATATTGCTTATGCTTTTCATTCCCACCGTCTACAAACACAGTAGAACTTCCCGTGGCTCTAAGAATTAATCCTCCAATTCCATATTCCACAATTGATTCACGAGTATCGTTCTGTGTGGTCCATGTTACGACAATGTCATGAATAGAATCTAACAATCACAAAGTATATTTGTTCGTAATACTAATCAAAGAAATGCATTATGTTGTCAAACTATTTGTTACCTCCATAAGCAAGGTGTACAGCTTCAGGTTGATAGTAAATAACGTTAGATAGTGCACTAGAGATAAAAAATAACAGAACAAATCCGATGAACAAAGCCATCTTTTTTTAATGGGTTTGAAGCCAGCTCAGGAATACAGAAATTGATGTAATGCGTAGTAATCACAATTTCTCAACTTGATGCAAGAACGATCAACGATTTTTATTAAAATAAAAGAATACAATCACGTATTAGATTCGTCAGAATGTTAGACAATACTGCGTTTCTACATTATAAGCCTGCACTTTTATCGCTCCGATTTGTGTGATAACAACAATGAGTCAGCTATTAACGAATCAAACTTCTATCATTGTTTTCCACACTTGTCACAGTTCACAGATAAAAACTAATCGTACATTGTGAGCATTTTCAACGAATGATTGAATTTAAATCCAATGTATCAGATGATTCTCTGTCAGATGTGGTCAGATGGACTATTCTAAAAATAAGAGCCCACGTGCCAGCGCCACCTCTGCTTTAATTATAATTAATAATCCAATACGATAGCTTATACCAGGACCTGTTCTGAATCTGCATAATGTCACTTCCCTTTAGAACGTGAACAACAAGAAGACCTTACGAATAATTATTAACACCTACTTATCAACAAGAATTTTATTCTATCATTTTCAATGTAATAATGAGTTCGAACGTCATGGATAAATACGTGGGTATACTTGAGCGCTATTCGAGCATAAAAAAGATCTATTTTCTTCATGGTTTCTTGGATATCGATTGAACATATTTCTAAAACGAGTCAGCTGATGTTAAACACGAAGGTGAAAGCTGAAAAAAAATAGCGCGTAAACCAGAGCAGCAGTTATGAAGTTAAGCATCATCTATGGTATGTTAATCACGCTCTCCGTCAATTCATTTTTCCTCTTTCCTACGTAGACAATTTTTTCATTCTGCTACACGTGCGCGGGCACGTTCCTTCCTCATCTACAAATGTGATCATCTAAACGCAATTATCTTTTGCTGATTATCGGAACCTAATACGAGATTGAAATGAATATCGGTGAAACAATAAGTTCCATTTTTTAATACTGAAAACGATTCACCAGAACAATTAGCAATACCTGTTTGCATAATTGTTTGATATAAAAAGCGCATAGAATATACAAAATACATTATTCATTTTTTATTTCATCAATTAAATATTAAATGATAAATTTCATGTATGACGATCGAATGCTTAGCGAAATAGAGGAACGTTATAATATTATTAGATTACAATTTCTAATTGGACCTCACACGATCATAATTACGAGTCAAAGTACACAGCTCGTAGCTACATGAAGTATAGTTGACCCATCAACGGTAAGGGTGCAATTTGACTAAAAGCAGGAAGGATTTTAGATAGGAATTGGTAGAGCAAGAGGTGCATGTATAAAAGGGTAGTTGTATAGCGGATCGACGAGTCGAAGATGGTGGGGTTGCCGCCACGGGAACGACGACGGCGCGCGGCGCCGTAAAAGCCGCCACTGCCGCCGCTTCGCGGCGAGGGATGGAGATCAGCGGGCGACGAGCGATGTCAGGGCTGCTGCCGCCGTCGGTTAACACGCACAGGTTCACACCCATCCTCGCCGTTATGTTTTAACGGGTCCGGCATCGCGGGAAACGGGGAGGACGATCATCGAAAGGAGCAGTTGAGCGGTGCTCGGGAGTGCCGGTGAATCGAGTCCTTGGAATCGCCGCGCCGGAAGCGGTGGGTGCTTGAACGGAGAAGATTGGGGTGCATCAAGGCAAGGGTGAATTTACCGTTGATCCTTCGCGAGATCGTCCAGCGGAACAAGGGACACGTTGGATATCGAGAGAACGAAAGGTTCGCGTGAATTATTTGAGTACAGGTTATCCGTTTTAATGGGACTCTGATCCTGCGATTGGGGGTGTCATAAGTGTCCTTTGTCAGAAGGGGAAGTAACGAGAAATAATTCAGAGGACGAGCCAGTGGAGCAGGACGGAATTGCATAAGAACGGCGGCGAGTCTACGTTGCGGGAGTGCTCCTTTGCGTGAGAAATTTCATCGAGGATGTGTCACCGCGTTTAATTGCAAGCTCCTGACCACGAAAGTGACGGAAAGTTAGCATGAGGATAGTCAGTGTTGGTTCGGTCTCGAAGAATCGAGGCCTCCACGTTATATCCGAATGTCACTCGGCGAGACTCACACGTCCAAGGATACAAACACTCAGGATGACCGTGTCTTGTGATCCCTCGTTTCCAGTGAAGGCTTTAATCAATAAGTTGGGACTCGAGGGATTTTGAACTCGGTGATCGTTCGAAAAACAAATCCATTATTGCAAGGATGTAGGGGGGGCCCACGGTTGGGGCCCCGGTGAGGGTTTCCGTCAGGACTGCATGTCAACGTACTTCGAAGCTTCTCACACCAACTCTTCTTCCACATATAAGAATTAAAGAAGAAAGAAGAAATCGCAAAAGAGATCGTTGATTCTTTTCTAAAGAACATCATCATATTTATCAAAAGGGATGACCAGTATAGCCTCAGAGGATGTTACGTGTTCGTAAGGAATTACCTTAAAAGATATCCGTCGTTAATTCTCTCGTCGTGTTAGTCGTTAATCGGTGTGAACGCAACAATCTTAACTAATTGTTAGTGGAGTTCAAAGTTCCTGGTTCGGGATGGTTTGACGATTCGAATCGGTCAAACGAGACAAACTTTTTCGAAACTCGGAATAGTGAATTAACCGAAATAAGAAAGGAATATAAAACGAGGAAGATGCCTTTACGCTTGCGGAAACGTGGGTGTCGTTAGTGAAAGAATATAGGTCGCGACACTGCGATGGCAAAATGAGACGCGAGAATGGAAGTGAAAACGGCAAGAATGGCACGCGGTAACGACGTTAATCGTTTCCGCGTTACGTTAATCGTAATCGCAAATCGTTTTTTCGGTGATGGTGCGGCTGCGCCCATCGTACACGTCGCGTTAAGAATCGCCGGAAGCATCATTGTTCTTTCCTCGTAATCTATTAGACCAGCGCCTATCATCGGAGCCAGCGAAAATGGATCTAGGAAGATATATTATCTTATTGATCAACCAAAATGAGAAGATCAAACTATACGGTGAGCATCGATCACTTCGCCAAACAAACACTGTCCGTTTTACCGCATTCGCACAGATACAAACATTTTTTTTGTCGCTTTCATTCTGCATTTTCTTTTCATTAATTAGCATAGGGTACGTATCATTTAATGAGCACCAGTAAAGTTGCTTGTCAAGCACGTAAGCGTGAACTATGTAACCCTTTTTTCCTCTTTTGTTTCTCTTGTTTTCCTCTCGAGAACGCTATCATGTGTAATCATTGACACACAAACGAATTGGCCCGTCCGTTCGTCCTGTGTGTAGTCTCTATCTACTGTCTGATCGTGTATACTCTCCCTCCACTTAAATTTGTTTCCTTGCCAAACTTGCTTCTTTCACGCCGCGTGTGTACGCGTTCGCCACTTTTTCACACCGATTCATTGTCCTCATTGAAAGTTAACTTTTTTCCTATTAACGATTCTATTTGTTTGGAATTTGTTACAGGGTCACCGGACTCGTTGGAAGTGGCCGATGAAATTTTGGAAGTTAACGGTAGCACGTTGGAAAATGCCAGTATTCCCGAAGTGGTTCAACATATAAACGAGGTTTGTACAGATTACAATCTTTTCTTTGTAATATAAAAGCTTGCTCTATTTGTTCGTGGATTTTGTGTAGTCGATCGAATATTGATTTGTTTAGCGAGTAATCGAGAATCGTTTCTTTTGTTAGTGCATCGAGTCGCGGACAATATGCTTGAGAGTGCGGAGGAAGACTGGGAACAAAGTGGGTGAGTGCATTTTTCATTTAATATTTACATTAATACGTAAGCATTTCAATTGTTAAGGCAATCATACAATACTTTTATTCAGAGAACTGTAGAACCTTTTAATCATGGAATGTCATCGTTGCATTTTACCAGTAGGATATTTCTGAATATAGGTCATAGATCTTTATTTTCTTCTTTTGAATGAGAAACAATAGTCCTTTCGTACCATCGGAGTGCAGATTTAAAAGAAAATCTGTAAAATGAAAATTGTAGTCGCAATCGTAGATTCGAACGTTCAAGCAGGCGAATTCATCGGCCGATTTCGTGTATCCTCGTGCAATTCCGACGTTCACCAGGTAAACGTTCAGGTCGTGTGTAACGGTGACCAGTAGAAGGGGGATACCAGTCAGGAGAACGCGGCGAGAGGCGAGCAGCACACACGAATCGAGAGAATCTAACCTTCGAATGTATCCGCTGTCACGTTCGGTCCTCGCTAGTACGGAACCGTGCATACGTGCCAGCGGTTCCGCGGTATTCAGCGCGCTTTTAACGCTCTTCCGATTTCGTCGTTCCGTTCTTAGTTTCGCGCGTCTCCTGTTGTCGCGATCTCGCGCGAGTTTTTCGTCGTGGCAATTCTGACACGACGGCTATCTATTCCCTTGGCGCGTAAACCAGGAAGCATCGTTCACGCGAGTGTGTTGTGTTCATCCTTTCGTTCGTGGATTCATGGTGTCATTGTGCACTCGTGTTCTATTTTGAGTGCGTGCTACTTGCAATCGCCTGTTCCCGCTTATCGTTACCGGTCGAGGAAATCGGAGCAACCAGGAGCCAGATGGCAGCTGAGTTCGTCCGCGGATCGTCCAGGACCTCGAAGATGTCCTGATGTTATCGGAGCCCGAAAATCGTATTGCGATTTCTAGGTGCTCACCGTTAATTGCGATCAATCGCTGACTATCGGCGGACCGGTTGACCCGAAAGGTGATTGTTACGTATTCATTTTTTGCTGGTTTTATCCCCGCGGCGCGACATTTCTTTTTAAGGCCACGTTTCGCTCGTCCTTTGTTCGATTGTTGCGCAATCACGTCGTTCTTCGGACATTGTACCTAGCTACCCACTGTCTGCCTCCAGCTTTATTAATTACTAGCTACGCATTTAAATGAATGCGACGAAATAAATCTTCATCGGCGCGGTTAGTCGGGAGGGAACGTGGAACGAACGTGGTTGACTCGTTTACACGAGTTATGTGTCATCGTTACGTGACACGTTAATATGTAGCCGTGTGTTACCGTCGGCGAAAACGGAGACGAGGAATCCAACGTGGTTGCAGTTAGAAAGGTAATCGGTTGTCGGATGCAATCAAATCGCGGGCAATGGGAGAACGAGTGGTTTCTCCTCCGTGAATTGTGTCGTGACAAAAGTTCGGATGTAGGCACGAGCACGTTGCTGAATCGAACTGTTGAAACGAGTTCCGCCTCGTGTCTCACTGGAGACAAAAAAAAAAAAAGGAGACGGATCTCGGAGTTGCGTTCTTTCCTCTATTTTCTACTTCTCATCCCGAGTTGCAGGCGAAACGTGCGCGAGCATGAGAGCGCGATAACAAAAATAGATTTTGTTCGAAGCGTTGAAGTTCCGTATTATCGGGAATCGATTCTTTTTCGCCGTTTTCGACCGTAACCGGGTGCAGTTGAAAATTTCAGCGTTATCCTCGTTCACTCTTTACGGTCGTCCGTTACGTGTAATTCCCGTGGGTTTACAGTCATCGAATAGTAAACGACCCTCCGGTCGATCGTTAATTAACCGAGTCCCTTTAAAGTGAATAACCTTTAATAGTTGGGCGAGTCTGCAACGCACGAAACGCGCATCCATTAGCGGTCGATGAATGACTCGCGAATGTATGTACATATGTATGTATCTTCGAATTAAGCTCTCGATTAAGAGATCGACATTTTCCGATATCCGATATTGACGAGACGACTGTTTCGCAATAAAAATTGATTCTAACGGTGGTAATAACGCCGTTCGTTGGTTACCAGTACGATAAAGGAGCGCGCGTGCACTGCCGCTCGCATTTGCGCATCGTGAATAATGCGAATGTTTTGCTGACGAACAGCAACAATCGGTCAGGGTGCAGCGCGCGTATCACCGCAGCTAGCGTGCGTTTCAGTTCTCTCTTTTTCCATTTCCGTATCGTTACTTCCTTCACGTTTCCACGAATTGACCACATTTTTTCGCAAACGTACTTTCGCAGTTCCATCGTTTTTATTTCTGTTCGCTTTGCAAGTTAAAGTCGACATTATCGTTCAGCTATTCTGTTCATGAAAGTAGTTTATGCGGGTGATAATATGCTCCAGTAAAAGAATCGCGGTAATGTGAAAATTAATGGTTGTCTGTGGTTAAATGCATATTCCGCGTATCCCGGCCGGGACCGTCTTTTTTCTCTTTGTCGGTGTTCGATCGACACAATGAAACGGGAAACCGGAAATCGTTGGAGAACGTTTAATCGGACAGCAAAATTCGTGGGCAGAATGTCATTTGCCGCCGTGTCCGGGTTCGAACACACAGTTCCGCATAAAACAGGAAAGAGTTGCACGCACCGCGAGCACGAGGCGAGATAGAAAAAATAAAGACGGTACCGGTGGAAAAACAGCCGCGATGAATAAGATATACCAGGAATGAGCGTGTGTATGTTTCATACTTTTGTAATAGCGGAGGGTGAAAAAAAATAGATCACTGGAAAATATATTTATGCTCGGCGCGCACCGACCTAGTAACGTCACTGTTCGGTTAATTATCAGGTCATCTCCATGTGTAATACAAATTTTTCATGACGTTCTTAATGACGTTACGACTATAAGTCGATATTAATGCCACATCATTGAAACTGTATTATTTGACATTAATTACTATTGTGGAAAATTTCGAAATCGTTCACTAGCTCGTTAAAAAGTTATTGGAATTTTAATTTACCATGCAAACAATTTCTTCACGTTAATTAAAAAAGAGTAATAGATTCGTGGAAGCTTCTGTTAGTCGTTAATAAATACCTTGAAATCAAATATTTGCGAAGAAAAATAAAATCCTTAAAAAAATGAGAGATCGTTTGCATGTTACGAGTTTAATAGAAACATTGTGAAAAACCATAGAATTCTCTTGTAATCGATTTATGAATGTCGAGAGTCGCTCGCTTTATCGACACTACATTCCGTCGACGATGCATAAGTACTCGGTAAACGTGTGAACAATTTGAAGGCGAGACGAAAGTCGGCAGCGCACGCGTTACACGAGGTAAACGCGCTCTAAGTGCTCTGTATCGGCGCGAGGCAATTTAAACAGCGCGTTTTCCACTGCTTAATGGTTCGATCTTATCGCGGCATGAATCAAATTTACCCGGTAGCAAGGAGTGGAAAGTGGCCGGCGTTAATCAAATTTGCTTTCACGCTGAGACGACGAGGGGAACATAGTAAGGAATTTCACGTGACCACGTGAAAAGCGCGCCTCTCAAACGGACCTTTCGATCCGTGACGCTTTTACTGACGTGTATCGGTTAAGAATAGTCGCAACATATATAGCTGAAACATTATGTATCCACTTCTTATCATATCCTCGTACCGTATAATCGTTGCATTGCTTTATTTATATTATTTATTATCATTTACGTATAACGATGAAACGCTTCATAATGCGTGATAGCGTGCCTTAACAGGTGGGATCGTTAATGAAATGAACGCGACGTGGAAGAAATATCCTACATACTCAAACGGAGAATCTCTGGTAGAAGGCATTCCCTGTGAATTCTTTTCTCGTCGCGGACAGTCCCGCCATAGTTAACGCCCTATTTCCACTCTAGGTCGGAGTTAGGTCAACTGGTTCCATCACGGTACGCCTATCGATATTGCGAGAACGCTTTTCCAACGCTACGAGGAAAATCATTGGCCTTCCTGCGAATAGCTAAACGACTACAATGAGTAGATCGCAGATTTTATACATTCATAAGAGAATTCTGCAGACATTATAAATTCTGTTTGTAATGTATTTAGAATATCACAAGTAGAATGCATATTTTAATATTTAAATGAAGACATAAATGTTTACCTAAATGATGTTTCTTAAATTCATAAATGTTTCATCTTGTATGATAGTCTGTAATCTAACAATGAGTAACTTGTATTATCCGATTCGAAAATGGACGCGTGCACACATAGACCGCTTACCAGCGAATGTCTATACAGTTAGAAAACTGGTCTTCGACTGGCCGTGCGTCAACCGTATACGAATCCGGCTATGATCGAAGCCTCACCATTCTCTCGTAATCGCACAGCATCTGCTGCATTCACGCGTGACACGCGCGTGTTACGTCCTCGCAACGTCTTGAGAATTGTGCTTACGTGGCTTCGAGCCTCGAGCGAATAAATTATGCGAAACTATTTTCTAAATCTCACATAGAACGCGCACGAGTAATTAATCATTTCATTTTTCTTCTGATAAGTATGTCGTAGATGTAATCGTGATGTATGTTAAATGATGTACACTTTTCGATAATGTACAGTCGGAACGAGATTCGATGAACGTCGGGAGGGAAGATCGTTCTCTTGGAAAATTGAATAAACTATGGAAATTTTGTTGGCGTTAGACAAACGCATTGCGAATAAATATGTTAGCTAACGCGTTTCTCCGGTTATAGAGAGTATGCGGCGGGCAAGTAATCAAAAAATTCGCTAAATCTGGGTCAAACAACTCGTGACCTTCCCCGTGTCACGTTCGCGAGCTTGACAAAGCTCCGGGGAAACGTCTGACTCCGCGGAAACAGGGCGAACGAGAAATTACGCGAGAAAAGCCGCAGTCTCGGCCACGGGGAGAAGTTCTTCGGCGGCAGTTTCGAGTTCGCGGCGCCTGGCCTCGGCGAACGAGGCTAGAAAATGCAAAACGCCGCAAACTAGGGGAAGAACGAGAGAGCGATTAACATTTTCTCTCACGATGTGCTCGGCGGCTCTCTAAAGTAAATCTCACGGAAAATTGCGAGCAGTTACGGTCGAACGTGCACCGATGTCGAATTCGGGTCGAGTAAAACGGTGCCGTGACGATCGTTGTAGATAATCGCAGAAATTTTTCTGTTCTCTTACGGTCAATCGGATTCCTTCAACCGGTTAATAAAAATAATATCGAATTCATCTGTGTGTATCGGCTCCTGCAGCAGTAAATTCGATCGGAGTCGCCTTAATAGAGTTTTTGATAGACTTCGGAACAATTGGCGATTAATCGAACCAAGCCTCTGGTAAGCACACCAATACTATCACGTGTCATGAATTCAGATTTAATTGTGAAGATTCTGCTAACAGTTCTCTGATAACAGCGAAAGGTACAATACGACGAGAAAGTTGATTGTCAATAAGAAATTAAACGATAATAGAGGCAAAATGATGAGAAAAAGATTCAAGCACGTTTTAATCGCGTGGCTGATTCGATCTGCCCTTGAAAAATCATCCCGCCGGGACAACCGCGAAAAGGCTACTGCACTTTCTCCAAATGGTCTACACTCGCATTCGGACACGTTCTGGCATGGCGCCAAGTTTCCAAGGAAAGGGCACGGATTGTTGTGAATTTTCTTCGCGAATGCACTGGCCTCGACTCCCTGTGCACCGGCCGGATAAATCGTCGCCGTTAACGCCACCGAATAGGAACCCGCGCCGGTGTCACTCGTGAAAACGCGGCCCCGATCTTCGTAGGGAATCGAGCCAGCTACTCAGCTTGATTGCCTCCTGGCTAGCAATGGCCTCAAGCTTCTTTCGAATCTACATCCCAAGTTCCATGTCACTTCGCTCGAACTTTGAACGAGATACTGTACTGGATCGTAATTAATCAGTCAACTTTAGTTAAAGTTCTACTCTTTCAATATACCATACGTGTCCTCTTTTCGGCTTTAAACGTATTATTAGTTCCAAGTTTCATCGAGGATCATAAGATTTTGTCACGATTGAGAATCGAGGCAGTTGTATTTGCAGAAAGTATCTCTGACTCTCGCAAAGTTCGAATAACCATCACCATTACTGTGTCTGGTCCACTCGACATAATAATTCGGTCGATCGCTAACACCGTTTTTTTTATCGCGTTTTATGGATCATCCGGCGACCTTTCCTTTCCATTTTCATGATAATGAATACAACCTCGTGCTATTCTGTTCCGAGTCAATTTCAGCGAACACTGTCGTCTCACTGTCTTCAGAGGAACAGGAAATCGATTTTTATCTCGCTGTTTCTCTCTCGACTTAGCCGGTTCCGATCGTGAAAAAGCTTTTGAAGTCACAAAGTCCGAGCAAAGCCTGTGACTAAAATACATTGAACCCATAGTATCATGTTGCCAATTTCCAATCCAAAACACTTGAGAGTAAAACATTTTTAAACAAGAAATGAACCAGTTGGCCATTAACATTAAGGATGTATTGGCTACATAGTCAATCCCAAAAGTTTATGTACCCGAGAAAAACGCATTTCATATAATTAAAAATNCAAATTACTCGTTAACTATTGACGCTAGCGAAAAGTTTTTACATGGAAATTGTAGATCTCGTCGTCCTCTACAAAATGAGCCCACAAGCGTCCTCCTACGTCCATCCGTTCGGGAGTTATGGGCCAAAAACGAAAATTTGGAAGAAATTGAAGGGATACCTCTTGGAAAAATCTCGGAAAAATCGAAATTTTTTTTTTGTTGTTTATTATTAGCAATGGTCCTCCGACGTCTGATTTCTTTTTAAAAAATGCGTTTCTAAGGTGCATAAACTTTTGGGATTGACTGTATAGCCAATACATCCTTAACTCGATCAGTCTAGCTATAGCAAAGATTGCTAATTTCAGATCCAAAAGAAGGACAGTTTTTAAATAAATCGTAGCCGGTGATACAAAGGGTAGAAACGATAATGGCTGAAAGCAAGTTTAACTGTCGAATTTTATCGGCGAGCTGCATAGGCTGTATCGCGGGTAAAATCGTGCTCACGCGGTGTATGTATGGTGCCGAATTTAATAGCCGTGATCCTATTATTCAACACAGTGGTCACTGGATCGTGACTGGCGTCGACGGCGAAATTAATGAAAATTCTGCTGACTCGAATTCGTTTCCGGGTCAGTGGCTGCTTCCCTAGAACTCGAGTGTCTCCGACGTGATAAGATTGCCACCGGTGGCACCCGTGCGACACTGTCACGTCCAGACGGACTCAATGTAACAAATCTCTAATACATCAAATTATTTTTAGAAGGATTAAAAAAAACGATTCGTAAAGCATTTAAATGTAAATAAAATTAGAGACACCGTGGTCGAAATTCGTACACGTATTTTATTAATAATGACTGAATATTTTCTATAAATGTATTCAGTTTTTCACGTTGAGGTTTTTCTATAAATGCTCTGATAATGACACGCTTTGAAGTCCTCTGCTGACTTATTCAATTTCAACTCCCACTGTTTTGTCCAATAACAATCGATGAAACGTTTAATGCAAAATCACGATAATCTGATTAACCATTCGGGTATATTTATTGGAGATCACGTTCCATTAATTTTGTCTGTGCAAAACGGGACACAATAAACAGAGAAAATAAACAAACAAGTAAAAACAATCGGCTGGTCATCGATTATGCGCTGGTCATGTACTAGCATTGGCGTAAGGTGCGTCGTGTTGTATCTCCTGCACGATTTTTAACACCCGATGCCAATGCAGACGTTTCCAAATATAAATCCCTTGGTTGGAAAGCCCGCAGTGCCATCCATTCTCGGTCCCGTTGGAGAGTTTATTTTCTATGGTCCGGCGACACGTGCGCGAGAACGCGTCGCTCGTCCTTCTGTCTACAAGTTTTATCGAATTTCGCGACGAAGTTTTCCCAGTTTTCTCCGAGTTTTTCTAATCTCACCGCGTCGCGGAGTTCTCGTTCCTCGTCCACGAAAAGTGTCTGAGTGGAAGATGAACGGTTGACGGTTTTTTGGGAAAATGTCGAAGCTGCTTCGCAGAATCCTCCTCTGCGGGTGCTCGTTGAACTCGGAGGTCGACGGACAGACGTTCGTCGTCGACGAATCGGTCGACGATACGTCGAAGTCGATCGAGTTCCCAGCGATCGACAAGCAACCGGAGGACGTTGCGACGCACTTCGATCTCTCTACGATCAAGTTCATTGATGAAGAAGATGAAGATCTTGAAAATGGTACACAGTCGAAACGTTCTCCAAACTTTTGCATCAATGACATGCAACTACATTGTAAACTGTTTGAAATAACTGAATGCATATTTCAACGTTGAAAATAATGATATTCAAAACGAATTTTTTAATATTGATGTCATGTTTGACTTTACGTTATAACCAACGAGTTTCCAACAACATTCCATGACATTATGCACATACAAATTCCTGACATTACGTACAGAAATTGTGTGAAATTTCATTAGCGGTGTAATGGGACACAAGTGGTGTCGTAATGATCAAAAATAATCAGGGAAACGCGTAGGTAATTAAATGGGGAGACTGGTAACAGTGGGCTGTGTTTCTAGTAAATGTAAAATAAATTAAGCGAAGGAGCCTGCTTGCGATTAATCGTTTTGAAATTGTTGGTTGTAGATCTGGACGGGTTGAACACTGGTCGGGTGCAAAAAGCTTGGCTCATCGCCGTCGAAAGGTAATTAAGTGCACGTTACGTACACAAGAGAGAACCGAAGGTTTCTAACAAAACGGAGCGAGTGAAATTCGCGATACTTTCATGTAATTACATACCGCGTTCGCGTATCGCTTAAAATCCGAACTCGGCAGTCGGAATGCCTGAAAGTATTTCGTATCTTAACTCCAATTTCTCTTCAACTGTTTTCAAACGTTACTTCAAAATTATTCGAAGAAAGCACTGTCCTCAAAACAACTGAGACAAATAGAAAATCGAACTTTTGTGGATGCCAATGTACAGTCCATGTTTTTGACAATTTAACACATGATTTTAGAAAATAGACAGATATAATATTTAACTATCCATGTATGTGAAAAGACAAGAAATAATCAAAGTGTAACTTGGGCAATAAAATGTACTGGTATTATCCCGAAGTTCATTGACACTTTCTGCTGCGACCTTTACGAGTCGCGTCGAGCCTTCTAATTTTAGGCAACTCGTTCCGAGTTCTCATTAGCCTTTTCTTTATTTAGGAGGAACGTTCGTAGACAATAGTAATAATAATAGAAACTGCGTATTTCTTATAGATATTCTTTGGAGGAACTGCAGCGGCTGGTGTCCCACTGGAGAATTCAGTTGCAGGATATAGAAGCGATTCTGCACCCGCAGGTAAGAGGAGCAATTATATGTGTATCTACTTGCCCTTTGCAGTTCGAACGTTTCGATAGGTTCATGTAAAGAAGATTACGCGAACCTTTCACCGATCGGGAAAAGATACTTCAGATTTACGTAATGAATCGCACAAGCGAATAGCCGTCTCCTGTTATTAGATTGTTTTAACAAGTCCCCTCAGATCTTTTCATTATCGATTTTCGATAAGCTGTTATTCCGCATTCATCGAAACTCCGTCTCCTTTTGTTTTCTTCAGTTAATTAGTTTTAAGAGGAAGATGTTGGTCCAATTATGGAAGCCAGAAATTAAAACTTAAATTAAAACCAAACTCAAAGTGTGTATCCACTTGTATCATATCCTTGTATCAACGTGACATGCATTCTAGACTTATACATCCTGTTTTGGTCCTCAATATTAGAACTATTTATCACTTACTGTGATTATGTACGATGATAACGTTTGTCAGTTTATGACGCGATACACGCGGATATACATCTTTACGGGTACAATTGAATGCGAATATTAATTTGGACACTGGACCGTCGTAGGTACTCGAAAATACGTGTATGTCACGACAAACGGTTGAGAGAACCGGGCGGAGAAGCGAGCGTGCGGATAAAAACGGCCAATCGATAGCGGCTCGATTGGAGCAGTGGCTTCGTGAGATAATGCAGCCGATCGCTCGGCAGCCTCTATTGTATTCAAACAATTAGTTCCTATCCCGTATACGTGTTTAACTTGGCTCGTATCAAACACGCATTCTAATCGGTACAACCGATTATCTCGCGAATGACGATGCTGCGATGTTCCGATGCTACGCGACGTATCAGTCGACCGACAGGGAAATCGTCACGGACATTGCTTATGATATATGCGGAATGCAAAGTAAACGAGCGTAGTGAACGGCGTGTCCGCGATCATGCACGGCCTTGGGCGAGTGCAGCTCGCATGTTCCACAGGTTGTGGCCCGAAAACCGTTACCAGAGTGAGAATGAAACAATTTTCCGCCTTTTTTTCTGAGGTTTTCCCTGCCGCGTCGTGTGTCGAGCAAAGGGCGATGAGGAGAGCAAAAAAAGCCGAGAGAAAGGGTGCATCGATCGAGAATCCCTTTGTTTCTCCGCGAGAAACAGCGGTCGGCCGGTAGTGAGGTGTAAGCCACAGCTGATTGTTCGGTTGCGTTTCGTTGTGTGCGCAGGTCAACGAGGCCTATGCGTCCACGAGCGGGGACAGCGCGGGCAAAAATGTGACGGGCAACCAAATTACCGTGACGCTTGCCGACAAGTAAGTGCCATTTCATTCTTGCAGTTTCTCTTCCCTCCGTTATTCCGCCGTTAATACTTTTCTATTTTCTGCTTCCTCGTTCTTGCTACCACTACACGTTAACGCATAGTATATTTCCAGTTTTTTCTCCCTGTTACTGCTTCAAATACCCAAGCGTGGATAATCGAAAGTAGATCTGATTTGTAGCTCAACTACGGACTAATCAAAAGTTTAACGGTTTTCGATTCGATTCGACGGATCGAAACATTGTTCGTCGTACCGCGAAACGTGAAAACTCGTAGCACACCGCGATGGGAAGCGCAAATTACAGACCGGATGCGAGAAATTGCGATCGGCGTGATTGATATCCCATTGCGAATGCAACCGCGCATACCGTCGGACCGTTCCTTTTTTTATTTTTCGCGAACGTATCGGGAACAGCCGATTTTAAGGTCGACGATACCGTCTGTCTCAGGGAACCGACCACGAATGCCTTTACGCCCAAGCTCAGCAACGGTATCATCCCGAAGGGCTTAGGGAAAGACGCGAAGGAAGTTAAGGACGCGTCGGAGAAACAACAGAGCCATCCTGAAGAAACTAATCTTCTGGTAAGTGAAATTTATTGCTACGTTTCACTGAAAACAAGCAATTTTTCTGCCCGAGGATTTAATTAATCCATTTCTTATTGTGTTCACTTGGCAATACATTTTAAATTGTGAAATAAAATGGTTGTTCAAAGGGACGTTAATGAAGTGAAACAATGTGTTTTTTATTAGTATTTGATATAACATATTTTAATAACTTGGGAAAAAGTAAAGAGCGACGATATGTATCCATGGTTTAAAATCCTTGAAACCACTCGGTGTATTTCGCTGTTATCCTCGCCTTTCAGCTAAAAATGATTTCTCCGTCGCTTATGTAAACGCGATTGGTTAAGCGCGTGGTAAACATTTCCCGGAATTGTAATTCCTGCATAATTAATCGCGGGCGACGCCGCGAATAATTCCGTAAAAATGAACTGGGAAATCGTTGCTTACCTCGACACTAAAACCTCTGCATTAAAATTCACATCGAAATTTTCCAAGTATGCATTCTCTTTAAAGAGAGATTTTAATGTAGAGATTTCTCGACGGTTACCTTGAAATTGTTGACAATACATTCATCAACGTTATTCTAACGAGTACATAGATGAACGTGAGATCGTAGATGAATCGCGGAAGAGCAATTTGCTAAAATACGAAGATTGTACTTGAAATACGAAGATTTTAGATGAAATATGTTTGTATTGTACTTTCATTTGTTAGAAGTATAATAACGGCTGCTGATCGAAACCGCCTGCGAATTGTTCATTTCAATTTTTAAATTAACAAATTTCTTATTTCGCATAAAAATCTGCAATCTGATAGTTTCGATCGTGAAGTGATGCTTGATACTTGGAGGTGCAATTCGCGAGGGATGAAAAGTCGGTGATTCATCTTGCAGACACCGGCGCAGGGTGGTAGGGTCGGTGAGCGACGCGCCAGCAGCCCTTTCCAAAATGGTCAAACAGAAGTCCTGATCGGGGAACCGGAGGGCGGCCCAAGGTCGCCACGCGGATCGACGTCTTCGGCGTTGAACGACGGCAATTTCCTGAATCTACCGGATGAACGTGACGATCAGAAGCCCATTTGCAGGTGAGTACTGAAATCGATCGATGCATGCTTTCGTCCCTCTCCTCTGTTGTATGCTGTTTCCCTTGTCGATAAACGTCCATCCGTATTGACTCGTCAACGTGTAAATCATTGCGTACATCGAAGAAGTTGATATACATATGTATAATACCTGTCGTATCTGCTCATATGCTGCCATGTTATTTACTCGCTACTGTTTGGTGTTCAATTAACGGCATTTCCGTGTAGCTCGTGACTATTTAAACAACGAGAGAAGACAAAAATTTGCTTGAACCTGCTGACTATAGGGCAAAAATAAGAATGGTCTCGCGTTTATTCATGAGCGGTTATGATTCAGATTTAATCGTAATTAATGAATCATTTGAAAATCGTGGGCGTGAGCCTCCGAGCGCGATCCCCTGTGAGCTGCAAACCGAATGCACTCCTGCATCTATGGGTCCGCTGCACCGGGAACTGTGCAGGTGACTGTTAGATGTCGCGGTGAACCTTGATCGCGGTGCAACGAGGCACCAGGAATCTCCGTTATCGGGAGAATCCAGCCGGAGCGAACTTCGAAAATTCGAATAGAATATGAAGACTCTGTCCCGTACGTATAATCGTTTCGGACTTCGGAGCCGTGTTGCGAGTCTTAGACATAAACGCGACGACACGTATTAATCTCTCGGCTGGTGAAAGCACAGTCGTCAGCCAATGCAATTATAACGCAATAAGGTTAATAATGCTAATGGATAGCGTAACGCAATATCAGCGTCGCGTTGTATGTGTGTTCGGCTCGCTTCTGAGCGAGCATTCCGTGCGGCGTTTATGAAGCTGGGAAAGATCAAAAGAGAAGCGAGAGTATAGTCGGTCGAGTGGTCGCTTTTATTGCCGAACGGTTGCCTAGTCGAATTTATAATCGATTTTACGGGGAAGTGCTCGTTTGAAATTAAAGAGGTCGGAGTCTCTCTAATGGAAACATCTCGCTTGCATTCGCTGGACTTGTGTGTACGCGACGCTCGCTTTTTCGGAAGCGACGAACTTTTAATTGAACCGCTGCGTTTTAGTCCTTGGGACGCTTTGCGGCCCACAGAGCACGAAGGTAATTAATTCGCGCAAGCAATGGAGCCGGGGCATCCTCGGCGCGAGCTGAGGGATCAAATAAACGAGGTCTACTGAAATGTACGACGCGGACTCGAGTATCGGCCAAGTGGGCTCTCTCACCGTCGCCGTCGTCACTTCGTCGGTATTTCACGCTCGTGACACACCCACCTTGGTCGCTCGGTGGAAGCGCGGACCCTAAACAATGCGTTTTCCTCACGATGCAGCAGCGCCTTGCTCCGTTCCACTGTTTCTCAGCCTCGCCGTGGAATCTCGTCAACCAGATTTCCCTCCGTGGCGCAAATTCTGTTCTGACCTTGTCTATTCTAATCTTAATCTCTTTACTTACGGAGAAAATATTTTTAGACCAAATTTGTTGAACGTTGAAAAAGTTGGGTAGCATCTTCGATCGAAGTTCTTAAGGTTGTGTAAATGACCCGTACAACAACAGTTCGTCGTTACAACGAGCGACTTCTTAATCAGCTCACTCGCGTGGTAATTAACTTTGAGGAATTGGTCCTTGAATCAAAGTATCTCGGGTCGAATGCAAATCATTTTTCACGAAGCGTGCTGGTGCACACGAGCTGCTTGGGAGCGAGTTTTCTCGAGCATCTCGGAAGGAAATTACCTTCGGGTTATTCATAGTCGGGTACGGGAGAAGCGTCGAGTACGAACGAACGCGCATTAAATCATGGGTCCCTTTAGCGCACGGAACAGAGACTGGTGAATGGTTAGATACCAGCTTTTGCCATCGCGTTGTAGGGTCGTGTTCGCAATCTTTGCCAGCGTTCGCAGTCGATTTTTCGATACGGATCGAACGATCGAGCATCCGCGCTCCGCTTCTCTCCTGTTTCCTCGGTTAAAACCTTTTTGAAGGCCCTCCAGATTGCGGCACTCGTTTTCCGCGCGGCGAATTTCCTGTTTCAAATGCTCTCATTCATCGGCCGGACGGATGTTGACGTCTCGCTGGCCGAATACCGTTCCTGGCTTTTATTTTCTACGTTGCTCGACAGTAACGAGTCCGACCCTCGATTTCCCCTTTTACATCGAATCTATCACGCGTCCAATACGAACAAGGAATTTAATGCCTTTCGATTCGCTTACTCCAGTTCAACGCGTTACAGAATCTGTGCCAATCTCGTCTCAATGAGCGACTCGTACTTACATGAAAAAACTTTTCGTGATAAATACACGCGTGGTTACACTGATTTTATGGAAAGGTTTCTTAATCGTGATGATGATAATGTAACGTTGAAATTGTCAAATTTATTTTTCACTAAGACATCACTAAACATTTGTATTTGTTGAAAATGCATTCAATATTTAACGTAATGGATGTTATTATTTTATCTGAATAATATTTTGTATATAGACGATTAAAATCGACAGTCTAAATATCGTGAAATATCCGGTTGAATCGTTCTTGTTTTTAACGTACAACTTTCAAGAAAGAATCATTAAGATCTCTCTGGAAGCTGGTTATTCGACGCGACGTTAACAACGTCTTTCACCGGATGGTAACGACGAAAAACACGTGGACGGTTCCTTAGTCCAGTCGTCCCCCTGTTCCACTCCATAGGAGAAAGAAAGACTTTCTCGAGGCGTTAAGCGCCCCGTGACCGAGTCTTCGATTCGTAGCCTGGGTGTCCGCTATCCGAGCCACGGATATCGATTCACTCGTACGAAATCGATATCGTCCAAGTCCGCTCACTCCGTTCACGCTTGCCGCTCGTCCCGAGCCCGCATAACATTTTTTCACGTCGCACGCTGGAGAACAGATTTGCATTCAACGGCGCAGCCCGATCAGTCAGAGATGCCTTGAACAAAATCGAAGGAAAAAGTTGTTTAATCAGAAGGGAATAGTTAATTGCATTATGAGTTGTAAAGCGTAACTTGAACTCTACCTTTTAACTTGGTCTAGACTGGTTTCTAATTCAGAGTACATGCAAGATGCGCCAGCAAATCAGTAATTACTAGACAGCGGACGTTGTATTTTGCATAAAAATCCGTAGTAGTAATTACTAATTACCTGTCTCGAATGCAAACGAGCTCGGCAAAGCGAAAATCGGGCGTCGTTAGCGGAGAAGGGTTCGAGGGCTAACACAAGTCCGGTTTGGTTGCTCGCCGGCCACGGCGTCTCGTCGTGACACAGCCATGGAATACCGATTTGCTCACTCTCCCATGGCGTTTCCTGTTCCTGCCGCGTGTATTCGTTTCCAAAATAAAAGCGCTATGAGTAAAACAGAAACGCAGGGGTAAAGGAAGTGTGCGGTAGGGAAGGAAAAAGGGTAACAAGGACGCTGCCCTTAAGACGTTCTAATTGACAAATAGTTAATTGCTAGATAGGGTGTAGATAAATGTTTCAAATTAAAAAACATCTTTTTTAAAGACAGAATCAAATATTTAACAGTTTTATATCTTTTAAAGTGAGATCACAACGTTCGAAGTTACCTTCAAATAGCTGATAAGATATTAATCTAAAATCTCAATGCTATCATAATAAACCAAATCGTAGCTACGCTTTAAGGTGTGTAGAATATATTTTAATAGATTCGAAGCAGAAATGTAATAAATTTTATTTAACGATGATACGAAGTAGCGAAAAATGTAGGTAGGACGTTTTGACTAAGGTGAGCATTGGAATCGTCAAATCAACGGCAGCACGTCTGCTTCCCTTATTGTTTCTCGTCGTATTATTCGCGCCATTCGACGCCTTTTATTCGTCCTGTTCATCGCTACGCGGAGATCCGCATTTGCTCGCGAAAATAGCGTTCCGGGATATTCGTTTTTAATCATCGCCGTCGCGTCGCCGGCCCGTGCGGGTTATCCAACGCGGGATTACTCGCCCGTTCCCTCGTTGCTGAAGCTCGATTAATTCCTTGCACCCGATGACCTTTATGCCCGTGATATGCACTCGCGCTTGTCAATAAAAGAACCTCCTTCGAAACGATGAAACGCGTTCCTCGCGTCATCCCTCTTTTTCCCCTACGTGATCCCCATAGACAGATCTTGCAAAATTTTTATTTCTCATAAACGTTTATAGTGTCAATTGAAAAAGTGTATTTTATATAAACGCATTTTATCATCTGAACACTGAAATGTACATTTATTCAGCTTCTGATATTCTGAATAGTCTTGTACATCACTGGCAGCATTTATCCTTCGATTATCTTATAAATTAATAAAATCCGTAGTCTACTCACAGATCTTTTCGTGGAACGCGGGGACATGACGTTTAATTGAAAGTTGAGTAATACAGTAAAACTAACTACAGCAAATGCCGCATTAGAAGTGTAATTGATTATTGATTTCGTTACGTAGCCTTGAAGAATCGATGTTGTTCGCATAATAAAGATAAGCAGGCTTGTTATTGGGTCCGGATCTCCTCCGTACCGATTATATTCGTTCTTCGCCATTGACACCATTGCCACAAGGTGCGACGAGAGTGTCATACGCAAAGCACTGCACTAATCTAGGACGAATTTCGAAGGCAATTCAAAATGATTGTTAACAGAAATTATACAAATACTACAATTTCTTATTAAACTAATTTCTAGAACACCTGATTAAATTAGGGAATAATATGCAGTCTTTTAATATTCCATAGTTTTTACTCATATTTTCTACAGATTCAGTTTTCTCATAAATGCACGAGAACCGCAATTTATGCATCGCATTTTAGCCAGAGGTCTTGTTCGTCACGTTTTATTAGAAATATCAGGGCTAAATGTGAAGAAAGAGTGACGAGTGTTGCATTCATGTCGTATTTGCGTACATATTTTGATGCGCACGCGAACCAGCAGCCTGCGCCGATACGTAGCAAAGGTACTCGTGAGCTCTAGAGTGCACCGTCGAGTGCTCGTTCACTGCACTCTCTTCCCGGGCTCTACGAAAGTGGTTCGAACCGTTAAAGCGGCGCTTCCGTTTCGCCGACAACTTCGAAACTACGAATCAAGCACGTTCCTTGATTAGCCCGCGTTCTTATTGTTAGAAAGATTCGTAAATCTATTCGCGCGTTATCGCGTCCTCGGCGTTTCCGAGCCAGCTGTCACCATAAATAGTACGGTATCGATCGCGATTCTATCGCGCCTTCATCTAATAAGTTACCAATGACGGCACGTCGTTAAATAACTGAACATTAAATGAGCGATAAAGGTTTAATGTGACTAATTGCCTGAACCGTTTAACTTTTCCATAGCAATTGCATTGCAGAATGAATCTCAGAATTGATTTCATTCACTAGTCTGACATCCTCATGTATCCTTACGTCAAACTAGTAGCTGCAATCAGTCTTACGATTCATTCAACGATTCAGATTACTACAAGAAGATATTAAGTATAGAAGGAATTATGTTAGATAGAGCGAATGAAGGATATTATAAGAAGTACAGACTTTTGACTTGTTTGATGCGTGTCACAGGCACTAATAACCAACTCGGTTAATCGAATCCGTGGTAACGGCTAAACTTGGCTTTTCACGCCTCCAAACCGAGATTTCTCGATAATCGGTTTGCGCGAAGTTTTCGAGTTCGCCGACACGGTTTAACTCGCCTCGGTTCCGGGAAAGAGACGCTTACGATAAAATAGAAGCGTGGGTGGTTGGTATATCGAGGGTAATATATACGCACGGATGAAAAGCTTTATTTTCGATCGAGGACTCTGTCCGCGGCAAAAAGGGGGAAAATGCGAGGCCGAGTCGCGAGAATAAGTGGATCAACGCAGCGGAAGAGCGACGGGTCGTGGGACAGGATCGAATAATGGAGCGTGGAAGGTTGACAGAGCGGTCGTTAATCAAACCGATTAATCGAACGTCATGGCACACGTCGGTCCGCGGATTCTTCCGCTTGTAGAGAATGGTACACGCTGTACTCGAACGCGGATCCAACGTAACGTGAGTTACACTGATTATTTCGACGATGGACGACTCTTATGCAAACATAGTTGTTCGAGTATACCGCGTGGCGTGTACCACCGAGGAGAGATTACTAAATAGTGGCAGTCTTATGGGAGTCTGCGTCGCACGAAAAGGTCTGCAAATTTTTACGCCCCTTGGAATATATTGCAACCGACGTAAGAAACCGCTATCCTACTTTTTATAGAATTATGGCTCTCAAATGTTTTATCGAGGAGTAATCAAGAAAGAAATTTTGCCATCCTAGTGAAAAATGTTTCAACCAAAAGTTGTAAATGTAGTCGTCAGATACAACTGTAAAGTAATTATAGAGTATCATATTATGTGATATCGACAGCCTTATCATAAAGAATATTGTGATCTATATTTTATTATACTCAAGGCTCATTTCTTGTTTTAGCTTCACTTTGTGTGACAAATGTTTCCCCTACTTTGTTAATAATCGATCAAACTGTTGATCGTCGTTCAACGTAATTGATCGGTATATAAAACCGTGCTAAAATAAATACGGTGACGTAGGAATACTTTTTATAGCCACCGGATACGCTTTTCAATCGGCGGCCGTGTGCGGGAATTTTATGCATTTATACATATACAAAAATTGAATGCAGAAAATGTGAAAACTTGAAGAGTATCAAAATTATAATATGTATCATTATTATTATTGAAGGGCAAAGAATCTCAATCTCGATTTCATTTCTTTTTAATTAGAAATTACGAATGCACGCAGTTTATTAGTAATCAAGTGCAAACTACGTTACCTGAGAAACGTGGTATTTCATCGGCTACTTGCTACTCCGTACTAAGCAGAACCGCTCATCTGCTATTTTTTGCCAAGATCTTTCATTGTATCGATTTAAAAAGAGACGATTATGCTCCCGTGGATAGTCGATCGGAGTTCTATTAAAATATGTACCGCGGCGCGTCGTGAACCACTTTGCTTGTCAGTTATGCGATATTAATAAATCAATTCACGGACACCGGCGTATTCTTGGCGAACGATTCCATAAAATAGCTGGGAACAATCTTTTCGAACTCGTTTCGTCTGGGATTAGCCTAGATTCGTCCTAGACTCGTTAAATCGTTCGCGAAACTCCGCGTCGTAAGCGGTCCGGCAGCACGGGGTCCGAAGATTCGTCTTGGATCCTCTTTCGATTCTAAAGAAATCTGAAAAATAGGTCGAGTGCGTAAGAAACCTTCTCGGCTTTTTTCTCATTCGATTCGCGTCGATGCCACTTGCAACGAACGTAATCCAAAACCACCGATGCCGCTCACGTTCCCGTGAGAGCCACTGACCTATTGTCAAGGTTCCAACGACTATGCTAATTGGAAGTTCATTATGGCGTCTGGAAACCGAACGGCAAATCCTTCGCCTTCGAGGTATTAAGATTTCGCATTTTACTGAATCAACGCGCATATTGTGCTCGTTTGTTCATTAGAATATTGTGAAGAACGTGGTCAAATACTTTTGTCAGACACTGTACGAAGAGATCTCTTTTGGAAATTGTAAGGAAATTGGTCGACTTACCAGGTAGTGACATGGAGGTAATTCGATGTTACAAGAATGATAGAGAGAAGCGGATGGTGGGAAATCACATCAGGATTTCCGCTCGCAGATCTTTAAATGGCGACGAGCGTCCCTGAGGTGAAGAGGCAGTATAGGCACGCGTGAAGCTACGTGCCCCGACTGCGATGGATGAAAGGAATTCGGTGTATAAGCCAGTGATGGACGTTCGCTCGATTCTCCTTCTCAAGAGTATAATGCTCGTTCTTGCACCTTAAAAATCCGATCCGTTCAATTGTTTGTTCGCAACAGTCAATGCAAACAGGACAATATTTGATTTAATCATTTTCCGAACGATTTGGTTAAGGATGTATTGGCTATACAATCAATCCCAAAAGTTTATGTACCTTAGAAAAACGCATTTCCTATAATTAAAAAGAAATCAGACGTCGGAAGAATAATGCTAATAATAAATAGCTA
>NW_017152138.1:1087720-1116636 GCF_001652005.2 Ceratina calcarata
ATCACTATAATTCTAGCTTTTTAATAGTAATAGGAATCTATAATAACAAATTCAACATGCTAGCATTGTTTAAGTATATGTATAGCCTACACGTTCTTAATTACTTTCTAAGTGCTCAGTTCAAAGACTAATATTCTCTCAGGCTGAAAATTCTTTTTCGATTAACTCCTGTTTTAAAACCTTCGAGAGCAATTCAATCACATGTGAAGTCGACCCGATCGAGATCTGTCCCGGCAAAATCCAATCGAGTTAAAGGGCACGAATTGTTTCGCACGGGAACTTCTCAACTTTTTAAATTACACTTCTATAGATATCGGAAGTAAGTACATCATTGAATGCAATCTCGAACTGTTCCCAATAAAGGTCATTGGTGATCCCCTGTTATCATTATCGGTAGACCGTGGGTTTTATACGCTTGTAGAAAAAAATATGGAAAATATATATTTATACGTGCGCACGAATACACGTGATTATTTTTGAAGCGTAAAAGAAATCTCTTGATAATTTCGAGTTACTTTGGAATTTCGGAGTTTCATTCCTTCATTTTATTCAGAATGATCCAAGTTGGAAATGGGACGATTACAGTGGTCTTCTTCAATGGTTGTATTACGGGAAAAGCCGAAGGCCTGAGTCGTATACCTGCGGCTGTTTACTCTTACCTGATGTCATTGTAATATCTCCCCTAAATTTCTGGCTGCCAGACGTGAAGCAAGGCCTCGCTCTAAGCTTGTTTCACACTTAGGCTTATTCACCGAGTTCCCAAAACAAGCGCATTTTTATTCATTGTCTATTAGAAGTCGAATATACTTCAACATTTCACGTTGATGATTTAGGTCTACTCACATGCTAAAGAATTAAGTCACCAAATAAACTACGTGTTCGATAGTTTTACTCGTATCAGCAATTATATATATAATAATAATAGTTGTAAGTCGTGGATCACTTCTGAAATAAAAGTATTTTGATTTTTACTCAAAATCGCTTATTGCTAGGTAGAATTGGAACGTCAGGTTGTCATAAAGATGACTTAGTTGCAATCCACGTCGATAGTTTCATAAATAGCGAAAAACAGTGTGTTATGTGTACATAAATATGTATGTAACTCGAAATCTAGTCAGTACGTTATGAAACGGGTATACATATATGTTCTAGATAAGATTGCACGGGAGTTTGCTTCGACCCGTAGGAAGTCGAGTCAGTGGAAATCTGGGCCAAGCTTAACTTAAACGATCGCTCGGGGGCAATGTGAAAAGAGCTTTAGGTCGTAGACGGTCGCTTGGGTTAAGGTGGAGCTCTTCGGGTAGGGTGGATTTACTTCGTGTTGTATTGTACACCTGCGTTTCCTGTCGGCCGAATCGCAGGGGCGCGCACCTGACCACCGGAAGCCTCTGTCGTCCCCCCGAACGAAAACGGGAATCCACTCTCACTTTTACATACGTCAATAATACATTTTATTATTTCTCTACCGAAGCTTAATTTAGACAAAAAATACTAGCTAATAAATAAATTTATTTATAAGAAATATTCGTACATACAATTAAATAAAAGCAATATTAAATATATATTATATGGCCAAAAGGAAAATTTATCGAACTTTCAAATGACTACGAATAATAAATAAAATAAACGCGAAATTGAATAAAATTGTTAAGCTGAATAGTCGACGATAATTTAATCAATCGATGCGGAGTTGCGAAACGAATTTCGCTTTCTAAGGAACTCGCGTCGCGTTCCTACGCGACCGTCGACGAGGATTTCGAGGCTTGGCTTCTTTTTATGTACGAGAGCCGATTGGTCTCCATGGTTTTTTTTTGTATTTGCCACGGCTGACTCATCGATGAGGGTTGCAACTATCGCGTATCGCGTGCATGATTGATCATACTGTTTGTAATGTCAGGTGTGCACGCGTGTTCCCTGCAAACATACCTCGTTCGATCGGCCACGTGCTACGCGTAGGTTGTTAGCAGTTATCGTGATAAGAATTGGGAACGTGATTGGTCGAGGAACCCTTTGTGCTCTTTGGTGAACGAATAATTTTCATTTTTCATCTAAATACAAATACACACCGTAAATCCGTGTTCAACTGGGTCAGTGGCTTTCCTTTATCAAACTTGACGTCTGTACTATTTTTTCAACCGAAAAAGAAAAGAAAACAGAACCCACACGTTCTATCAAGTGGCTCTGGAAAGATATTAGTCCTCACCCCTCGAAGGCAGTGATTAAAAGAAGAGAGGCTAGAAGAGCACAGGCGTGGAGATAGGAGTGCGTATGCACACAGAAGTAACGCGAGCAGAGATAAGCTTTCGATATCAGGTGCCAAGACTGATAAAGAGCACATTCCGAGCACCAGTTCTCATGCCGCGCGCCGACCGTGCGTCGCCGCCAAGCCGTGCCGTGTCAACAACGATTTTCGTTCGTACCGTGTCGTTTTTCAGCTCACGGTGTCGTTCACCCGCGTTTATCCCGTTCAGAAGATCATGTCGCATCGAGGATGACCGACGCGAGTTGGATCAGATGCGACTCTTGCAGAGTCTGCTGGTTCCGTGTCGCGCAAAGGCTGGGCATTCTCACTTTCTTCTGCAGGTAAACTTATCAGCAGACGTGCGGATTTACATTTACTCGTACGCTCCACTCACTGATAAATACCGAATTTTATGCAAAAAGATCGAATGTGCAAAAAATATAAGGAATGCATTTATAAAGTATCAAAAACTGATCATAATGCTTAAATGATAGTTTGTTTAAATTAAACTCTTGTTTGTGAGAGCACCAGAGCTATAAAATCAAACTTAACACTTCGTAAGTAAGCATACTATGTTGTAACGTTGGATTTTATTATTAATTTTATGGATGCGATCTCTTAGGGACGTGAAATTTATTATGAGAAAACAAAAATTTAAATAGAGAATGTAAATGAGCCAAGTTGAAATAGATGTCTCTTTTCGGGTGTCTCGACCCGCGGATATTAAACGAGAACGACGTGTAATCTATCTTATATGCACACGTTATATTGCTTCTGCGTGTAGGTGGTGCTCGACAACGTCAAAGGGTAGTTAGCTCGGTTTAATAAAGGCGTAAGGCGTTCTGGATGACACAGTTCACCAGATGGGGAGCTTAACTTTCCTTTATTTCACTTTTGGCAGCGAGTTTTAGACTGCGTAATTTCCTGGGTGATATTAAAGATCGAGGCTCGTCAACAACGATTAGAATCGTTATCTATGGTCGTTGAAGTTTGCTGATTAATTGCCTTCCATATATTGTTTTAGTAATGAACAACAGTAGGCGAACGAGAGTCAGAAACATTGTATGCAGTCGTCGATATATTTTAATCTCTTCATCTGTTCTGTCGATTACTGGAAGACATAGTACATTCATAATGTATAATATTAAATAAATAGACGATCGTCTTGCAATGATAAACTAAACGACAGTCTGTTGATTATGGTGATGCGAAATACCTTGTGCATTAATCGATAGGAACAGTTAACTGCTACGAACGTTTATTACCGAAACAAGGGGGTTGGGTAGTTGTTTTTCAGAAAAGTTCATCTCTTCAGCGCTTCCGTTGTTGGCCAGAAGGTTGTTTCCTCGAGGAAATTCGATCAGCCGAGCTTTCTGTTCGACTTTGCGCGAGTAACATTCATTTACCTCGAGTCAAGCGGAATAAAAGGTGCCCCAGAGAAATGATTAAATCGTCTTCTCGTGCCGCGCAACGTCTACAGATATACATAAGTCAATTCGTACTTCTTTTTATTCGCGAGGAAGAAAGGAAGTTCATCTTTCGGAGATAATTCCTCGAACTCTGTCTCAGTTAAAGGAATTCCGTTTTCCTTTCCTCTGTCTATTGTACCTCGTTGAATGGTGACGGACAACGAGAAGAGGAGCAGAAGTCTCTCGGTGGCCGCTCGAGTCAGAAAATAAAAGGAGGATACCCTATGGCCCCTGGAAGACTCTCTGGCTGGTAATTTCCGCGACACGAATCTGGTCTCATTGGAAACGGAGTCCGCGGGAGGGAACGCATTGTCCTTGCCCCGCGCTTCCTCCACAAAATACACCGAGTCGAATCCGGTGTTCGCGTTTCTACACGTGTTGCGATGGCTGGTTGCTCGAAATTCGTCGATTGTCTTCGCGTGCATCGGCCGATTGTTTCCGCCGGGGACAATGCGTGCGCGCCCGTCCATAATTAGCCTCGCATACGTCTACACCGCTTGTTCTAGATCATTTTCAACGAACGTTCCTCGCTATAATTAGACTTTTGTTTGGAGAATCGAGGCTCCGATCGTAGAGTCCTCTTCACAAAGTCCTGTTGCGTCGATGCTTCTCGATAGGGGGTGCAAAACGTTTGCCGGAAGCGACACTTGAGTAAAGTCAGGAAACATATGCTGCACATATTGTGTTATTGAGTACAAAGCGTACTACGAGTATCACTTAAAATCGTACACTCTTCGAATTTGATCCATTCGATTAGAGTTTGTTTGAAATATTAAAGCCATAAATTTACCAGATGATATATAAAAATACAATTTTCTTATAATGCAGCAAAAACTAATGCTTGCAACATTTAAAAGGAAATGGAAGTGGTTTGGTCCAGTTTTAAAAGAGTTATTTAATTTTAAGATTTTCGTAAACGAATTCTATTAAGCATTAAAAAAAGGGAGTATCCATTGTAGGCAATTAAACCCGGTCTCTGGAGAATTGAACAATTTTCAACCGGCTCATTAGTTGGAACTGGTAACTAATGCATTGCGTTTGCCTCGAGCACATAGTTTACCAGAGAACGACTCTGCTCGGAAACAATTTGATTGACCTACGAGACGCGGTGCACAAAAGACAGGAATTTCGCGTTGATTTCGCAAACAATTACGTTGAACCGCTCATCCTAATTGACGACTGCTAGCGTTTTTTTTCTTCTCATCGCTGTTGCAGCTTGCGCAACTGTTTCGTAATGACGCGGTCGGATTAATTCGCGTTCGCGTTGAAAATTCATCGATTGGCTTCCATGATCGTGGGGAGTTCGAAATTCACGTAACCGCCGGAAAACGACGGGGCGCGATGAAAATCGACCTCTGTTCCGTCTGTTCCGTCGTCGTAGTCGTTCTGGTCCTATAACGAGCCGGTTACATAAACGTTTAAAGGCAGTCGGTGTTACGAGGATGCGCGATAGATCTCCGTCGCGGTTGTATAATCGTGCCGCGAGATTGAAATGACCGTGCGCCCCCGCCTGACCGCGAGTTCTCCTGTTGATAATTGAGCGAATCGTGAGGATACTTAGGAAACGTGACTCGTGCCCAGCGGTTACATACAGGGTAAATCAGTATAAAGTCCTATTTCAAGTTAACCTATGTATCAGAGATTGAGAAATTAATTTACGTTGATAAAAGATAAGAATATCTGTTCAATAATTACTATCTTATGATAAATACATAGAAAAATTCTCTTAATTACATCAGTAAATAATAACGATAAGAGAAAATCTATGAAATTGTAAAGAATTGAATTTAGAAAGGCAAACAAAAATGTTCAATTGGAATAAAATTAATCGTGCATAAAATATGAATGCACGTTATATGCAAAACTACGAAAATCAACATATTTCTGTAACGTAAAAAAAGTTTCAATCTAACTTTCATCTTTTAAATTGGTATTGCAAATATTTTATTTTATATAACAATCTGCAGTCTACGAATACAATGACTATAATTGGAACAAAGGTTGGGTTTAATCATCGGGTATAAAATTCCTTAAACTTAATAGCGTAATAGAGGAAGTGAAACGTCGAAGCGGAACACGAGTAGGACAGTAGGTCGCGATACGAACATCCTAAGTCCTAACTGAGCCAACATTCTTTCCACTATCTCCCCATAAACGTGCATTCCCTTTTTCTCGTCTACTGCATTTTCATGCAGTTTTTTTTTTCATTAACCGGTACCGGCCTAGCCGATATCCTTGCCTCGCCGGCCTCCTCTGAACTTTAGATAATAAGATCTCCGGGTTTAGCGAGCACTGTGTGAAAAAAAAAAGTGAACTAGGGACTCGAACTCTGTTGTCTCCGCTTCCTTTGTTATTGCAAATGATGGCTGATGAATGGGGAGGCTGCGGTCGAGGATTACGCACTTCTCTCTTACGGGTATTGCAAGGACAGCCGCCTGAGCTGCTACTCTTGTAACCTAAGACGCTGTCGAAATTACAAAATGACAGTTTTGTTTGAAACCTTTCTCGTCTGCTCGAAACCAGGTCTAGAGACAGTAATTATAATACTAATAAGAACGAGGGTGTACTTTATGAATAGAAATTGTACGTACTTGTAGAAGATGGATAATGAAAGTCATTAAAAAAAATGTGGCAGTGAGATTACGTTCGGTAGATCTTTAGAAAAAGATGAAAAAAATCATAGAGGAGAAGAGAGGTTCTCAGAAGAGTGTCTGGTGATATTCGATATTCCCAGAGGATAAGAAACTGGATCAGCCTTTCCTCTCCAGTCTGAGTACTCGCTCGAGAGCGCAATCGACTCTGAATTTTTCCTCGTTTACGATCCTCAACGTCGCGTCGCGCCGGGCGTTGGGGCGAACAATGACGGCGGGAAGAAGGGATCAGTGCATAGAGGCGATCGAACTCTTTCGCCACTTGGCAAATATTCTGTTCGTCAGCGACTTGCATCCATGCAAGACGGTAGAAATTTTGCTACAATCTTCTATGATACTTTGGGGAAAATGTATCTCGAGTGGCCGACGAATCGAACGTTGGATGGCATCTGGAGCAACGGAGTTCCTGCTGGCCGTGCGCGAGCTCAGGAATACTGCGTCGCGTCGCGACGGGAACCGAGAGACTTCAATGCCAGGCTACGTGATCTCTGGAACGCAGGAGCGACGACATCGGTCGAGAGAGAGGCCGACTGACTGGTAGCGAGTGGGAGGAGAAAAGAGAAGAAGAGAAAACTCCGCGTGTTTCGTACGGACCTCCCGCGCGAGAAAAATGATAACACAGAGCATCGTTCACTGGCTTCTCAAAAGTCAGTGTGAACTAAAATTCCTTCCTTGGTCGAGTCTTTTTCGGAAAATTATCTCATGATAAAAGTGATTCTTCTGCTTTCATCTTACTAACTGGAATAACTGTATAAAATAACCAACTGCGAATAAATGCAAAAACTACTAAAAATGAGAGGTGAAGATGAGACAAATTGAGAATTGCAAATGTTACGTATAGTAAGAATATATTTTATATAAGAAAATCGGGTAAAGGAAAGAAGCATGGACGTCGATGCGATGTCAGGACATTCATCAATGATTCCATCCAATCATTCGACGAGGAAAGTCTTTCCTACCTGCGTCTCTGTCACGCGTTTTCGCCTGAAAACGAAGAAAAGAGCGAGTTAGAAAAAAGAACAACAGGCAAGCCGGAATTCCGTGGGACGAACAAAGACCGAGGCATACAGTGGGAATCAAAAGTGGGCGTACGACTTGAGAGCAGAGAATTTGAACGAAGTTTTTGATACAGTAAAAAAATATTAATAGTATCGAGTCGTATTTGTATTAAACCAAAAACACACTTCGTTGCAACGAATCCATATTATCTAAATTAAAAGAGACAAGCGAAGTTATTATTGTACAGAATGAGTCAATAAGAAGTGAATCATTTGAAGTGAACAATTGTTAACGAAAACTTTCTGTGCATTTATCATAATACAATGTTCAGTGAATGTACGTTCCTGAATTTTATCGAATTAAAATACATTTTCCAAGGTTCTACAGTAAAATCAATAAATAAACAATGATTGCAAATGGTACGTAATAATTAATTCATTCTTAATTCAATTGTTTCTTAACCGTGTCGAGATAAAGACAGTTTTAGTATACATTGAAAATTCGTGTGGTGGAATAGCGAAGGAATACGGGTTAGGAGCAAAGCTGTAAAGCCATATCGGATGTGACCCCGATCTATGGATGGTGCAGAAATATTCATCTCGCAAGAGTGTCCATCTTTGTAATGTGTGTACTCGGTTTTGACTCTCGCTGTATATAAGTGAAAAGGAAAGGGTGGAAGACGTGGAGAAGAAGGAACGTTACGTACGGTATGTACAGAAGACGGCGTGGAAAGAAGAAGAGGGAAAGAGAGAGGCGGCATGACAGAAACCACGTTGGAACGACGAAGAGGAATCGAACAATGCGGTGAAGAGGATTGTTGGAGGGGTATGAAACACGTTGGAGGGAGGTAAGGTAGGAACGCGCAGCTGAAAAGTGGAGGCGCGACCGAAGAGGGAGGGAAGGTTACGGTGACGTTCAGGGAAAGGTAAAGAGGTTGAGGGGGAGGAGTGTACGAGGAGCGAGGGAGAGAGAACGGTAGAGCGATAGAGATGAACGTAGAAGGGGACGGGGACACCGGCTTGCCTCGGTCGGAGTAAAGCGAAGCCAACAAACTCACGTCAGTTCGAAGCTGGAGGGATGCCAGCGTTCCTCGTGCGTTCTTCGATAATATTGTGTCGCGTCTCGTGTGTTTTACGATAGTCACCCCCGTTCAACCACCGGAACCCGGGACCATCTTTGAAAGTGAAATTCTTCGGTGAACCGACTGAGCGACTTCCCATTTCATAGTGCGATTCCGAGATCCCGATCGATTCTGGATCGTTCCTACGCGGAAAGCAAAGTGTCGCTCGCCGGATTCCATAAGTGATTTCTTTGCGATCGAACAATTTTCAGCGCGAGATCGTGTCCCCTTCCAAATGAAAGGAGTACTACATGAGTCAGAAGAATTGTTAAAAAATAGTGCGCGTAGCGTCGGAGGTACAGAGATTGGAATCGATTCTAGATCATCGATCATCGTTCGTACGAAATCGGATTGTAGAACTCGGCTCGTAAGATCGTGAATTGTGCAATTATTCCAAGATACGAAATCACAGTTCATCCAACTCGCTATCGTCGAAGCATTCGTTAAAAAATAAATGGTGCGTGGGGGCGTTGAAAAAACCGAGTAAAGTGTAACGGAAGACGCATAAGATCGGGCATGTTCGATGGTGGATTTGTTTAATTAGAAAAGTGACTAGTAGGGGGCAAGGGTTGAAACGAAGAGCTTCAGTTTTCCCTGATGATATGAACGGGGCGCAATTAAGGCGGTTAACGGAGTCGGGAATACCTGTCCGGCGGCGGGCCAAAACCGGTACGAGCGTTCTCCATGCGATATAGTGCGCTCCGCCGCCTCCTCCCCCTCCTCTTCCTTCTTCCTCGTGGCTGCTGCATGCAGCCTTCAAAAGGTGCATACACCTTCGCCTGGTCGAGTCTGCGCTTCTTCTTCTTCTTCGTCTTCCCTTGTGCGCCTCTCCACTCTCTTTCTCTCTGTCTTCCCTTCGCCCGTTCCTTCGTTTCTTCCTCCGTGTACCGGTGTACAATATAGGTATGTAGCCTCGCTGTTTCAAACGAACATGGACGCCAAGTGATTCTCCCGTGTGCGACCCGTTAATCGCGAAAAGGTATCGTGTTGTTGTTCTGTGTCTTTGACGACAGTGGCAGTCGCGAACGGAAGCAAAGGAGCGTCGATGTGGAGGGGAACGGGCAAGCCGAGTCGCGAGGTGGATTATCTGTGCGTGCGGTGCTGCGATACGGGGGTGGGAATGTTTGAAAGGGCGGGAACGGGGAGGTGATACAGGAGACCCGAGTCGGAAAAGGAATTCGTGAGAGTCGTTGCAGGAATCGAACAGCGAACTTCAAGAAGAGGAATAAAGAGAAAGGGAAGAGAGAGAAGAGGATGATAGAAGAGGAGAGGATAGGGAGAGGAAAAGAGGAAAATGGAAGGTCTCTAGCGAGCGATCATTGAAATTCTTTGCTCGTTCGTTAACTGGACAGAACCGCGAGCTGCGAGATAGAGTAACGTCCATGAGGTTTGAACGAAGGACGAATTGTTGAGAAGCCACGCCATGAGAATCCTGAAAACGCTGCACTGGTAGGTTTCAACTGCTGCTCGTCGCTGCTGCGGCTGCCGCCTTGTTGACTCTTCTTCTACGCGCGGTCTTTCCGCTCTGCTCTGCCCATTACTACTACTACTACTATTACTACTTCTTTCTTGTTTTCGACTTCGGCTTTGTCGCTCGTGATTTTAAAAGCAAAATCGCCTCGCCCGGTGTACATAGAGTAGTTCGTTAATCCCGAACTCCGGGCGCGTGTTCGAGCAAACTTCCTCTTTGTATGGAAATTGATTCGAAGAAACAGCGAGTAAGCGTTCGCTTGAGAATCCACTGGTACCATCCCCCCGCGTCCCTCTTCTACCGGAGGCAATACCGCTCGACGGATGTTAAAAAGGTGTCTATGAGACATCCTGTATGATTCAGAACGAATAGAAAGTCAAACGCGGACAAGACAGGTTTTTTTTATGTCGAAGATTTTCGCGTCTCACCGGAACCAAAGTTAAACGACGAACCTTGACGAACAGATGAACGAGCCAAGGTAGTCGGAGCACGCGATACACTTTTATTCACTTGTTAACGCTTTGAGTGCCTAGAGGTAACCGAGAACATGATTTCCCGTCAAAATTCGCGATAACAACTAGGCTAATGATAGTTAATAATATTCCAAAGTCGTTTAGAAAATGCAAATCTCTTTATACACGTCGAAACGAATTGACAAATGAGAGATGAGTAGATAAGAGTTGCAGGCGAGGAAACAATTTACTTGAAAGCAGTTTAAAAACAATTCCCAAGCATGTAACATTTCCCATCTCGTTTGGCATTAATCGTAAATTACACGCGGACACCGATCACTTAAGATCGTTTTAAAACAAATCGTTTTGTAAATAGGTCTGTACCGAGCATAATAAGGACGCCGTGCTGGGGTATGCGTCACCCTGCGATACGATTCGCATTACGCGGCACTCAAAGTTTGAATTTAGCCAAAAGTAGATTAGCCTCGATTGCATCCTCTAGGTCAGCATGTCTTCGAGTCGTAAAAGGTTCAGGCATGCCCGTTTCGTAGGACGCGACGTGTTCGCCTGATCGTTACCGTGAAAACGCGCTTACTTACAGCCGAAGGTACATTTGCCGAGCACGGTCGTTAACGAGCATGAATAGACAGACAACGGTACCCTATTCGCCTGTGAGAGAGGTAGCGCATAATTTCACTCGAACGAGCTTCCTCGCTTCCACCATTCATTCCATCGGAATTCCTCTTAAACTTTGACACCAGAAAAATTTCTGGCTTTCCTCAGAGTCCGGGAACAGGAATTTTTGTTACATAATCTGTTGGTCGATCAGAAATGCCGCCGCGAATTTTATTCGAGTTGCAAACGCTCTATGGTTCTCTCTCTCTTTCTCTCCGGTATTTTACAGAGAACGTTCAGAGTACAGAGCACAATATTATAGACAGTGTTGTTGCTCATCACTGAATCGCGGATTGTTTAACACTAATGCTAGCTGATTTGAAAAACGCATTTCAAATGGAAATTTCTTTCGTTGATTCACGTTTCGTACTTAACAGTTCTTCGCGTTACATACTTCCTGCACGTTAAATTTAAAAATCCGCGATCTACTCCTTACGTTAAATAATTTTGTACATTTTCCTCGAACTGTCGTATTTCGAAGCTTCGACGGGCCTTCAATTTCGTTTGGGAAACGAACAGTTTTTCCGGGTTTGGGACGACCATCCATTAGTCGGTTACCTGGCCCTCAGGTATAGAAGCGTGGGTAGTGTCTCAGAAATCGCGTGGAACACGCGGTCAATACAACGCATTTCTTGCCCGACGACGTTTAGCATTCTGATTTTTCCCCGTGCCACGGTTGGAATTCCTTCGCCGCGAGTTTCTTCCCACGAGACGTTTGTATGTAATGTACCCACTTCCACTCCGCGCGCGTTTAACGCAACTCGAATCACGCCCGAGTTCCTTTCATCCAGGGAACGAAATTTCAACTTGCTCAGCCATTCCGAGTCGTGTGATTATTTAAAAGTGGCAGAAAAAAAAAAAAATTGGATCCTTTAGGTCTCGCTTAATCGTTATGCAAGCGAAATTGAAACGGGTTAAAAACGAATGTTAAAGTTGATTCATGAAGTAAGGGTTCGCCTTGGTATCCGATTTTAGAGAATTCCATGAATTCGCTACGGTAGCCCGTTTCTGAACGGAGCATGGCGTCGCCTGGCGTCTCGAGAGAGACGGCCAGATCTGAGGCCTCTGAGCGGAGTCGTCGTAAGGCAAGATGGAACGGTTTTAGCGAGTTCCTCGCGAGAAGAAGACGGCCGAAGAGAGTTCGGGTGTTGAAGAGGTGCAACGCGATTAGGTAGTCTGTTCTTTGAGCTTTGAAACCGTCCCCACCGACAGACGACGGGGTACTTCGTGGAACGTTCGGTTCTCGACGAAAACCATACTCTCTTAGGATAAAAGGCCAGGGCTCGATGTCTCGTTGAATTATCGCTCTTTTGACATTCCGAAGGATAACCAGAAACTCCGAACAGATTCCTCTTAGAAGATTTCGATTTTTTCTAAGCACTTCACTTTTCTTTATTTTCTCAATGCTAAATTATATCATTTCGACGAGAATTAGAAATTAAACTTTGTATATGCCGTCTAATTGAACGGAAGAAAACGTCATTCCTATAAATACTGTATTTGTCTACATAGCCTGAATGTGCAGAAAATATAAAGAGTGCATGTACAAAATCTGACTTATTGACATTACAAATGTTTTACTTTAGAGAGAAATCCGCGTTCCAAAATCCATCATCAATCGCAGTTTCCTTTGTCTCAGAATGAGAGAAATAAAGAGGAACGTTTAGTTTCGAGCGAAATAAGGAAGAAACCGACTCGCGTTAGGGTCAGCCTCGAGCATTTTTCCTAGAAGTACCCCGGTCGAATCGACTACACTCCGTGTGGTCGTGTGTTCCTTTTTAAGAGTAAATCCCTATTAAAAGCGTAGCCAGCCACCGACTAGCCTAGATATCGTGTTTTCCCGCTTTAGAAGTGACCAGGGAGAGAGAGCTGGTCGAGTTTCCCATCGCTGTACCCACCTAGGTAGATGCACGTACTTACTTACTTAGTACATACACTCCTGTACATACGATGTGTCACCCAATATGTTTTATCTTTTTGTCGTTCCGTCTACCGGAGCACGTTCGATCGTGGTCTTCGTTGTTTCTTGCTATTTCCAGCGTTCTTGATCGACGGTAACGCAGTACACGCGATACACACAGCACGATCATAATTGTAAAAACGTTACGTCTGTTCGACGTATCATTCGGCGTCTATCAATTTTTAATACCGCCGTAGCTGGGTGTCAGAGTTTATCAAACCTATTTTTTGATATCAAGTCACGAACGTTATCTTATCAAATAAAGGAACAGCAGTGACATGATACATAAAATGCAAGTCTGATAAAAATTTGGATTCGATATTGCCCCTCCGACTTTGAGTCATTCGTTTTACTCACATCTGTTCACATTTAAGGATGTATTGGCTATATAGTCAATCCCAAAAGTTTATGTACCTGAGAAAAACGCATTTCCTATAATTAAAAATTGTGCAGTTTTCTTCTAATTTCGATATTTAATGAGTTAAGTATGATTATTTGGCATTTTATTGATGTTGACAAAATCCGACCATACCAGCGTCGAAACGGCGAACTTTTGGAAAAAAATTTCGTTTTTCGTCAATAACTCTTAAACCCTTGGAGATACGGGAAAATTGCATAGAACCTTTCTTGTAGAGGATGACGAGATCTACAATTCGTACTTAAGTCGGGGAACGGTTAAAAGATGTGAACGGTGTCGCGGGCGTTCCTCGGAGCCGATCCTCTGAAAAGAGTTCACGGAGAAAGCACGTGAACTCGTTTACGCACATGTGCTCCAGTAGGTACCGAGCCGCGATATCTACATATCTCTCGTACACGTATTGCGTGCGCGTTTTCTGTTGTCTTTTGTCCAGACGCGTATATTGTCTCGGTTCTCTACACAGAAACGCGAAAGCACAAAACCCGGGTGAATTCACGTGGGCCAGCGTTTGTGAACCTTCGCCTTCGTCGCGCCTCTTGTTCTTCGCTCCCTTCCGTTGCCCTTGTAACTGGATCCATGGTTAGTTAATAAAAAGGAGAAAGAATCGTATTCACCGCCTCAGTAAGCTGATCGAGTTCCTCGAATATTTCTGTCGAACCTTCTCCCATTCGTCGTCATAGTACGAGTCAACGAACAATACATACGCTAATCTTATGTAGAATCGTAAGGCAAAACGAATTTTAAATTGTATCCAAAAGTATTAAATGAAGATAATGTTCGATCTTTTAAGCAGTCCCTAAATAAAGACGCACACATGATAAAATTGTAGATAGTCCAATAATGGAAGTCCTGATCAATGTTAAGAAAGTCTCCAACAACTTCTAGATTTTATGTTGAAAACTGTCGCCTTTGGGAAATGAAATCTCGTTGAACCATTTTTTTTTTTTTTGCTATCCGTAGTAATTCTCAGTTAAACGATATTTCCCTTTGTAGCCGGCATAGTAATTGCAGTCTCCTTCGACGAGGTCCACTTGATACCTACGTACTACCCTTGCAAAAGGTTAACAAGCTCTACACCGACTGATGCTTTTCTAAAACAGCCTCTCGCGGGATAACGAGATTCGAACGATGAAACTGGAAAGAAAGGGGATTCGTTCTTGTTCTTTAGGCGGTCGTGTTTCGCTTTCCCTCAGCGTGGGGGTGCATCGTTGAACAACCTGCCGTGTCTTTTATCCGTGTTCCTTTGCAGTAAATAAGGAATGGAGAGATGCTCCGCCAGACGTGAATCGCTTTTCAGATTTAATATTAGAAATTTTTACAAATGTTTAAGCTAGGTATAAAATAATATACATATTTTAATAAATTGAGATTGAAATGTAAAAATATTCAAGGAAAACGTCGAACGAAAATACTGAAGCTCATTTTAATTTAAAAAAACCGTGATTACGAGAATTATAATTTGAATAAACATTAAAATTGTAGTAGAATATAATGCAGAATAGAACGAGGTACTTTTTGTCGGACGATTTTATGAAAATTGATGTCGAATTAACGTTAATAGACTCGCCAATTGCTGCTGGCAATCGATAGTTCGACCTCAGCTCGATGCCCGTTTGAAATTTCTTACGCATTATTCACACCGCTCTCGTTGGACCGGTAATAGCTCGGGAATGAATGCAAGAGCCCGAACCGAACCGGGTAATGCATTCTAGTAAATTTTCTAAGCCTTTCAAACCCTTCCCGTATTCGATTTCTTAATGAACGCTTTTCCATTGCTTATTTCCCTCGCCTGATCGTTCGGCTTATTTCTGTCATCGTTTAACGCGCAACGTCGTCGCCACGCCAAGAATTATCACGAGTTCCGAGTGTCGCGTGTCACGAATAATCTCGGGTGGGCGCCAGCTTCCGGATCTTGATAAAAAGTTGCCGACCTCCGGGGAAACTCGCGACGAAACACAGCAATCAAGATCCGAACAAAACTGTGACGGCAACTCGGACTTTCTGCAACTCCCGGTTTCCTAATCTGACACAGGCCGTGCTATTTGTTTTGAACGCCAATACCTTTCAGGGAATTCAAGTGAAACAGAATTTATGTTAGACCTCGAGAATTTAGAACTACCCCATTACAGTTTTCTTAAATCGATGCTATTCTTTACTCGCTACATACCTGCTTTAAATGATATACGTATGTAACGCGAGAAGGAGAGCAGCTCGTGTTACATTTAAAAAAGTATTTTCAGTCGACTACCGAGCCGAGGAAAGAAGTTCTATGAAACCAGATGTTATTAAAGGTCCTAGTGTGCTTCGAACTTGAAGTTCGTAATTATCATGGACGGCGTTGAAGGGGTGAAGTCCCCCTGTCTCAGGACCTAGCGTCGCGTAAATTTCCACTTTTACGGAGATTCTCCTCGCGCACGTACCTCCACTGACCGCAAGCTTCTGCTTTTTATAACGACGTTGCGTTCATTCTTAATAAAGAAACCTCTAATCCATACGACCCGTGCGCGAGGAAACAACTTCATGCGATAAAAGTAATTGCTGGCCTGTGTAACATGTTAATTTCGCGTATTATCAGAGAATAGAATTACTCAGAACTAGCGTTTGTACGTCGCAAAGAAAGCAAGCGTCGATCGACGGGAGGTAAAAGGAGGTTCTTCGTTTTCGAAGAATTCTCCGAAGGGAGGAACGCGGCTTCTAATTGCAAGAACATTGGTGAGAGAGCAGTAATTTTCGGCTGACCTCGATTGCGTGTAAGAAACGCGTTCAGGTAACTCGTTATCTCCACCTCTTAGGTTAATTCCTCTCTTCCGTGGCTCGCGTACAACCCTGACCACATGTATATACGCGTGCACAGACATGCATTGTACCGTTCCTGTAAAAATTTAGCTTAGCCAGGCACCGCTTCTCCAGCAATTTGCTCGCTTAGTCCCGTTGGCACCCTTAGCAGCACACAGATATTTCTGCTCCCTGAATACCATCTAAGTATCTTCACCGTTTGCTCGCCCCTCCTCTTCTTTCCTCTAATTAATTTACGAAAATCTCTTCTTTTGTCTACCGCTTTGGGACACCGCAACGGTTTAATCCCTGTGTCGCGAACTGGAATTTAAAACGATGAATAAAAAGATATCCAGCTATGGAGTAAAAGCTAAGAAAGAAACATGTGAGTTTAGTATATCTAAGACTGTTCGAAGGTTGCTAGAAGATTGATATCCGTCGTATCCGATGAAAATTGGTGTCAACCACTCTCGGCGGTGTTCCAAGCGGGTTGCGCTCGCGTCACTTTGCTCTATCCGCAAGTGGCGCGAGCCGAACGCTGATGAATAGGGAAAGAACAACGGTGTTCCGTCGCGAAAAGAAAAGAGCATAGAGAAAAGAAGGGATAAGGTGTGCGCTCTCCTCGAGCGCGCATCGAAAATCGTTGAAGGAGGACAAAAGAGGTGTGCGACGGTTTTACACGTACACGTACTAAATAATCTTTTTTTTTTCTTTATCGTTGTGCAGGTCCCGAAGGCGTAGCAACGGTGGCGTGACGGACATACACTCGCAGCAGCAACAGCAGCAGCAGCTACAGGAGAATAATAACAGCAGCTCGCGGGACGCGAAGAAGCCGCAGGAGGGGCTGGGTCCCGATGAGATGTGGGCCCCTGGCGGGCTAGGGCCTCACCGGGAGCTACCAGTCGACGTGCCCGACACCCTCCTACAGAAGGCCTACCCCAACAAGGTAAAGAACTGCTCCTCCGATTACCGGAACGAGCTTCGTGGTCCCCGTAGCGCTAGCGACCTCGACCTCTCCCTAAACCTTAGAAACGACACCCTTAAGTCGACCGGCACGCGGATCCACAACGTCGACGACCATCGCGGCCGTGCTAAAATCGCGACGCCGGTCGAGTCCACGGACGTGACCGACGCGACCGTCGGTAGGCCGCGCATTAAAAACGGTCAGCCACCGCCGATGGTGAAGATCGAATTGAAGATCGGATCGGGGAATCTCGAGGACGAGGAGGAGTGCGAGAAAAGCAAAAAGGAGCCGGGACAGGAGCGGGACGGTGACCAATACAAGTACCAATCAGCGCTAGCCTCGCTGGATCTGAAGAATACTTTCAAGGGCTTCGAAGAAGACGAAGAGGACGAGGGAGTGAACGAGGACACCAACGGGCAAAAGGAGTCCAGCGTGGACGTGGACGTCGAGGAGGATTATCCTTTCGCCAAGGAGGACTACCCGACGATGCTGAAAACTTGCAGCGACGATTCGGCAAGTCCGAGGAGCTCTTCCGGGAGGTCGGATAGTACCGCGCCTCTGGATAGTAGCCTGGTATTGAGACATGCGAAGAATCCTGGAAAGGATTCGCCTACATACGATGCCAGGAGAATCGATCTCGGCTCGCCCTGCAGACCGGTCGTCGCAGAGATCAAAATGCCTCTTTTCGGGCGTACGAGAGAGACCACGTCGTTCGATAATCCTGCGTACGGTCTGGCCGATCTGCAGGATCTGCAGGGACTCCTGATGAGGTCCGACGAGGTCTCTGACTTGACCAGGCTGATCGACGAGCAATGTACGATTCCGAGAATACCTCGCGAACAAGATAGAGTGTCTCCGTCCCGCGCGAAGGATCAACGCGCCAATGAAATGCAATCGGAAACGATTCCATCGAGCAAATCGAAGAGCTCGAAGCCCAGGCGGCAGACGGACGAACGTGCGAAACTGAAGGCAAAGACGCGTAGTTTGGACGTGGAAGAGTTGATCCGCGCCAGTTCGAACGACGATCTACTGGGTATCGAGTCGGGCAGCAGCCTCTCCTCGTCCTCGAGGCAGCGAGCGAAGAAAAAACGACACCAACAGATATCGAGCGGATACTCGACCCTGAGGAGCGACGCGTCAGCCGATCTCGAGCACGTCGATCGTAGCTTCTTGGTCGTCGGCGGCAAGACCTACCGCGAGGTCGCCGTCGACTGCCCGCCTGATTTCGTCCCGGTGACCAAGTGCCACCCCGTCTACCCTCCGCCGAACAGGACTCCCGGCAACAGCAAACAGAACACGCTTGAGCCGAAACGGGAGCGTAACGGGACTATCGGCAGGAACAATAACGTAAATAATGTTGGCACGGTGGCCGGGGACGACGGAAACGCGTGCACCACGAGCACGACGATCGCGTCATCCACGCCCTGTCCGCGATCCAATGATCTTAATTGCTTGACGAGCGGCGACGAAAGCGTCGCAGAGAACGTAGTCGCTAGATCGCTAGACAGAAAACGCGACTCATCCATGAAGAAGGTAAGGTCCAAGGTCAAGAGTTTGCTTCTCGACAGCTTGCTTTCTATCGTGCACCATGAGCCGCGCCATCAACAACACGCCACCGACACGCTTCCACACGCTGCTTCTTCCGCTGCTGCGACGCACCATCCTAACAATACCTCTGACGCGTTCCTAATTCGCTCTAACAATGAACAGCTTCGGGGCTCCGGGTTCTTGGTACCACGATCGTCGAACTCGATCGTGCGAAACGACGCCGGTTCATTATCGCTGCCCTCCAGCAAATACTCCGCCTCCACGGATAATCTGATAGCTGCCCGTAGAAATCTGCAGGTGCGTTTCTCCTGCGATCTGACCGGCGGCGAGTCGTCGCTCTCGTCCGGCCGCTGCAGTATCGTTTTCCCGGATCGCCTCGAGCCGAGTCCCGAGAAGGAAAGCTTCTCTGGGGGTTCCCTCGAAGACGACTCGTTCGTCAATAAGAATTCATCGGTGCAAGGTACGCCCGCGTGTTTGTCTTTTGTCCAAGAAACCAATCAAAACTGTCGCAATTCCCTGTGCGAATTTTCACGCGGCAAGAACCGTTCTTTCAATCTCGCAAAATCAAAATGGGGAACCCAGAACGACGGGAAGAAGCTTTCCGTATTCGACGATTCCCCTAACGCGCAAAATCGCACGAATTCCCGATTGTCCCTTGAGTACAAGCGTTCCAAGTGTCTGGACGACTCGTCTTCGCTACGAGCGAGCCAGGACGCGTCGAGAAGCGAGACGAACTTGTTTATCGTTCGGTTCGATACCCGCTACCAACCAGCCGGTCTTTATGGCTGGCGCTCCGAATCGAATTTACTCTCGCGATCGAATTCCACTTGGATCGAGCAACGGGACTCTAGTTTCCACGAGCCCGGCCGAGGAACGCCGAGACCAACGCAGCCGGACGTCGCGAGGGAACGTACGTACGCCTCGCACGAGCGCATCGACGATCTCGCTGTGCACCAGGTAAACTTTGCTTCGCTTGTTTCTTGTTCCGCTTCTTGTCATTCGACGATGCTCATGCGATTGTACGTGGAAACATGTTGTGTAATATACTTAAATGTCGAGGAATAACGTAGTACAAGTATTCATCTTTCTATTACCGGAAAAACTTGTTCATAAATCTGATTTTTATACACCATCTCTTAAAACTGTCGAGCACGAAATGAACAAGGAGATAAATAAAATCGGCAAGAGCATCGACTGTACTCAAAAGACAAAGAACGTTGACAATGCATGCACACGTAGATAGAGTTGATGAGCATGCTGAAATTAAACGATTCCATTGCGTACATGGAAGGTTGTACATAGGTAGTCATAGTGCATGTGTTTCCACTTTCCATTCTCTCTTCGTCTTTCTGTCATCGCTGTTATTCGCTTCAGTGTAGCCTGGATAGAAATCGAACTCGCTCGTTCGTGGGACTTGTTCGAAAAACAGGAGATCGGTATCGATAAAAATCGAAATGGACGAATACGTTTAGGAATCGAAATGGAGAAAAATGAAAGGAAAGATCTTTGGCGGCGATCTCTGCCGAGGGTGCTTTAATGCGAGCTGTTTTGTTTTTTTTTTAACCGGATTTCTAGGCTGGTCTGAATGGGGTGAAACCTGCCATCCCCCCGAGAGATCAAAAGAGGGCACCTGCCAGACCCCCAAAAGATACTCTACGTCTGTCGACGCAGAACAATAATGTGGAAACCACCGATTATGCGAATGCCGAGCCCACGCAGCAGCAACTGCATTCCATTAGGAAGTACCAGGTACGAGACATCGCCTTCATTTATTATTTTTTCTCGCCAAAATGAACAGTTCGACGATAAATTAACGTTGCCAGTAAATTCCAATAAATACAGACTTCCTCATCTTCTCTGTTTGATTTACTACAAAATATATTCTTGTAAATGATTAGAATAAAACTATGTCGTTTTCTTCATAAGTATAGCTTTATACGCGGTACTGTTTCACCAAACAAATGAAGACATTTGTCTTTGGCTTTATTAGTTTATTATTTATCATTATAAAATCTGATAAAAGTACATTTTAATTCATCAAAATAAAAAAATGTTTAATGATCTTCATCGTAGCTACAATGAATTTATACGCAATACTTCTTTTATAAAATAATATTGATACAGTCACATTAGATGCTTCCACATGCTTTAAAGATAAACGTAGGAAAGTAGAGAACGATGATTGAAATTGAGGCGTTTTCGGTGGGTGTGCAAAAAGCGTATTGAACGCGGGAAACGCGTGGTATTCCGCATGAATAATTTAGCGTGTTGTGTAACAATGTAAAACGACTGATCGTTGTTTAAGAGGTGGTACCCAGCCACGGTTGTCCAGGTTCCAACAGGAAATTACGAGGCCCGAGCACACAATTGTTGTTATCCAACAGCGGTCGCTTGGATGGCTCGCTGTGTGCCTCTCGTTTATAGTTTTTCGAGTTTCCTATTCCACGTCAACGACTGGCGATGTTCTAAAATCGAGGACGAAGTTAAATTGAAAATGATACGGTCTACGGTCGAAGTAAAATTTCGGTATATTCGATAGAAATGAAATGTAGAATTCAAGAAATAATTTTTATATGATACTAAAATAGTATTTAGTTAAATAATTAAAAAAGAGACATTCGTTTTCTGATTTCACTTTTCCTGATTCCACAAGAATTAAAATTATGCTCGGTGTTAACGACCGATGAGAAATGCTATAAACGCGTCTAGCGTTTGAACATTTATCGCGTCTCTGTATTTAAGTCATGTATGGCTTGGAATGTAAGAAAGCCCGAGGCTACTACAATAATTTAAGATTAGACGGCAGGACTGTTTCGATAGGTGCGTACAGGCTACCACCGGGTTGTGAGTCAGGCTGCGCTTTTCTTTTTTTCTTCTCCGCCCTTTTTTCCCTGACCTCAGTCTCTGTCGCTGCGTCTTCTGACTTAGGAAAGTAGCATTTTTTCTTCAGTCTTTTCCCTTACTGAGAACCAGATACTTTACCGTAAACGCGCCCGTGCCTCTGGAATTGTTCGTTTCTTCGGTGAACGATAACAAGCCCCACATAACTTTGGTATTGCGTTTATTCCGGCCTGGAAGAATTCTTGTTAGTCGTCTCTTATGATTTTCCCTCTTTGAATTTCTTTGTCGTCAAAAGCACAGCACGACGCAAAGTGTAATACCACCAAGGAGGAATTACTAAAGAATGGCAGGACTTTGTGCGCACTCAAAAGACTGCAAGTTTTGACGTCGTCTAGAATATGTTGCCATCGAAGTAAGAAATAGAAAGCAAAACAATTGTCGATGCTGAACCGATCGTATAATCTACGTTAAACGAGTAATTGGCGATGAATGAAATAATTAATCGATTAGTCTTTTGAACTATGCAAGATAAAAGAAAAATTGTACACGATCTTTTTTCCATGTAATAGCAGTACCTACAACTTTTATTTGAAGCATTCTTCGATATTTCGAGGAAAAAAAATTTTTCGATTTTTCCGAGATTTTTCCAAGGGGTACCAGATTTTGCGAAATTTTCGTTTTTTGCCAATAACTCCCAAACCGTTTGACTTACGGAAAAATTGCATCAGACCTTTCTTGTAGAGGACGACGAGATCTACAATTTCCATGTAAAAACTTTTCGCTAGTATCGATAGTTAACGAGTAATTTGCAAAAAACTGTTTTTTCGTTTTTTGCAAATAACTCGTAAACTATTGGCGCTAGCGAAATGTTTTTATACAGAAATTGTAGATCTCGTCGTCCTCTACAAGAAAGGTCTGATGCAATTTTTTCGTAAATTTAACAGTTTAGGAGTTATTGAGGAAAAACGAAATTTTTTGTCAAAAGTTCGCTGATTCGACGGTGGAATGGTCGGATTTTATCAGTACCCATAAAATGCCGATTAATCATAGTCAACTCGTTAAATATCGAAGTTAGAAGAAAAAGAACTTTTATTTGAAGCATTTTTCGAAATTCTGCGGAAAAGAAAATTTTCCGAGATTTTGTCAAGAGAAAAGGGTCACGTACCCATAAAATTCTGATTAATTTTACTTAACTCGTTAAATACTGGAGTTAGAAGAAAAATGCATATTATAGGCCATATATATGAGATTAAACTGTATACGACTGTGTTTGCTCAATTTTCTAGCGAGCTACCAGAAATCAGTCAAGTAGGTAAGGAGCTGACGCTCGGTGAAGCCGTATGCGCGCGTACCCGCGATGGTAAATGGGGCTTCGTCCAAGTATTTCTGCATCGGGAATAATACTGTAGAGTAGTAGACCATTCGGGTTACATAAATCGGTGAATCGTCTCCGAAACGATTCTTGCGTCAACGACAGGCTTTATCGGCCGGTGGGCGTTGATCACCGCTGATGGTCATACATGCTTCTGGCTGATTGCAACTCAATGCCCAACAGCCTGCAGTTTAATTACGATATATCATTCAAACAAGATTTTTTGTTTTCAGAGTATCAAAAGAGCAATTGTCAAGCATCTGAATTTGTTCTGCTCAATTGTTATTTTCCGTTAGGCGTAAAAGTTTTGTTAGCTTCAAGCTGAGATTGAAGTCGAAATGCTTGCTTGATGTTAGTCAGAATGTTTGCTGTTATATGTTTAAATACGATTAAATGGTGAAACGGAATTGTCGACGTCAGAGTTTCTTAAATTATTTGTATTTGTTAAATGTGTCAATATCATGGAAAGCTCAGAAAGGTGTACGAGGTAGGTTCTGCATGAGTCGTGACACGAACACGTCGCGCATAAATCTGAGTCACAATCAGCGCAACGCAGAGCTCATAATATCGTTCATTTTATTTATTATCGATGTTTTGAATGGCGCACAAGTCTTCCCGTTTACACAACCATTCCCCGAAAATTATTACACAAGCCCACGCAGTTCGACGAACGAGGTAAGGCAATCAAGTTTCGTCCCCAGATCGAAGATTGCGTTCCGGGTTTCATCGTATCTGGCAACGATATGCGATGTCATTACGAAGAGAGATATCGCTGGTCGTCTATTTTTCATAGCCATTTACGTGATTGATTTTTATTATCGTGTATTACGTATGAACATTTGTTATTTGTTTCTAAAATGCATAACGTTGATTTATAATTCCTAAATTCTCATGAATCCGCGTTTTGTTGAGACATAATTGGATAAATTCAAACGTAATTGATACACTTATTATTTAAGGATTATAACAGAATTGTTATCTCCACGTTTCCAGGACTCATTAAGGTGCAGCACAGTGAGACGTTCGTAATCAAACAATTTGATTATAGGAGCAGCTGCGTAAACGGAAGGATGAGGAGGAGAGACAAGAGATACTCCATCAGTCGCTGCGTGGCTCGAGGAAGCTTCAGGCGTTGGAGAGTCATGCGACGAGCCTCTCTGGACAGGAGAATCTGGCATATGCCCAGGATGAGGTGACCACCGCCACCGTCGGCCGCGGTGCCCACGTAACCCCGAGCATCGTGCAAGAAGTCGAGGAGCCTCCCAGGCCCCTCAGTAAGTCACATTTTCCCTCGGGACTCACATTCTGCCCATTCAAGAGCCACTCGACTTGATGGCCGCGCTAACGACACTCGTTGCGGCCCATTAGTTTTCTATTTAGGATCCGATAATTCCTCGTCGGCTTCTTTTTGAAATCCAATCGTTCTGTGATACGTTCGTGCGTTTGACTCGACACACGATTGCCCACACTCATCGTTTTAGAATTTCATATATGAAAAAATCTATCTTTGATACATCATGCTCAGTGCAATGGTTGATTAGTTAGATTGAGAAAGCAGAAAAGATAATTGAATAAACTTAAGAAAAGGTCGATGAAAAGTTCATCAAAGAATCGTCTAACAGAAGATCCTTGCATATTTCAGCGTACGGAGAGGTCGTTGCGTCGTTGGAGAGGCTACAGCTTCAGCTGCGGAATATTTCCGGCGCTTTAGGCATATCGGGGCCCGGCGTCGAGGCCGAGCTGGAAGCGGTGCGAACGCTCTTGGTGCAGAGTCGATTCGCGTCTGCCCTTGCTACCCATCATCTCCTTAGAAATCGTTTGAGATCCAGCAAGGTTTTGAAACATCATGCCGATGACGCCTCCAGTTTGGCACGAGATGTACGTATAGAAACTTTATTAGAACATTTTGTTTATTAAGTAAGAAATCAGGTAACGTCGAAAATTGATATTCCAATGGGTTTGAAATCGATTTTGAACCGCTCCGACAGATATTCAGCAAGCCGCGAATTCGGTTTGCTTAGCAATTGAATTCCCAACGAAGAGCAAGTAAACGGTGGTAAGGTTTGCCAATGTTATTTGAATATTTCAGTGCGTGGATATTCTCGAGAAATGGCAGTCTTCGTCGACGGCAACAGGTGTTGGCGCTGCGGAAACAATCGCTGCCGTGGAGGAGCTGACCGGAATCCTGACGAGCTACGACATGGAAGCTTTGCTACTTGCCCATGATTCCATCATCTCGTACGTCGACGGATTACAGAAGAAGCAGAGTCCATTGTCTACGTCGCCGAGCGGTCCACCTAGCCCGACTACAAGTTGGCGAGGCTCCCGCGCCGTGGATAATATTAAGATCATTAGAATCGAGAAGACCAATGAACCCCTAGGTGCTACGGTTAGAAATGAGGGTGACGCCGTTATTATAGGTAAGGATTTTCAACACCGGATTGTAACAATGGATTTTCCATTTTTAATTCGAATTTATTTGATAGGTCGCGTGGTACGTGGAGGAGCTGCAGACAAATCCGGATTACTGCACGAGGGCGACGAAGTCTTGGAAGTGAACGGCGTGGAGATGCGTGGTAAAAGCGTGAATGAAGTGTGCGACATTCTGGCCGGTATGCAGGGTAGTTTGACTTTCATCGTTCTACCGGCGCCCACGAGTCATAGGAATAATTTGAGGAGAGAAGACACTAATCAGGTATCGTTTTCGTTTCTTCAAAGCATATAAATCGTAGGATAATTTTAAATCAATTTGTCGATGTCCTTTTAGATACAACACATACGAGCCCATTTCGACTATGATCCCGTAGAGGATCCTTATATACCCTGCAGAGAGTTGGGAGTTAGTTTCCAGAAGGGTGACGTGTTGCACGTGATCTCTCAAGAGGATCCCAACTGGTGGCAGGCGTATCGAGAAGGCGAAGAGGATCAAACCTTGGCTGGTTTAATACCTAGTAAATCTTTCCAAAATCAGTACGTTGGTTACCTTCCGTTAACTTTTTAATCGAGTTCAATTTCCAAAGCATTTAATAAACCGATTGATTTCGTGTAGACGGGAGTCCATGAAGCAGACTATTGCCGGTGACAAGTCCACTGTGCGAGGTTCCAAGAAATCTAGCACGTTATTATGCACCGGTAAGAATCCAAAGAAAAAGAAACGTAACAAGTTCGGAGCGAACTACAACGACGACGGCTACCCGCATTACGCAACGACTGCCATCGACGGTAAATATTTTTTAGAAGATTAGACGAAGCGCATTCACCTTTACTTGTTCGCATTTGATCAAACGTTTATCTTTCCCAGATTACGACAGCGAAGAGGTGCTCACGTACGAAGAAGTCGCGTTGTATTATCCGAGAGCAAATCATAAAAGACCGATAGTCCTAATAGGACCGCCAAACATCGGGCGGCACGAACTCAGGCAAAGGCTAATGCAAGACAGCGAGCGTTTCGCTGCTGCTATTCCTCGTAAGTGTCAAAATCGAGATTCCTCTTATTAATGTTCTTGACTGTAACGATTGTACTGTTCCAGACACGAGTCGTCCTAGAAAAGACTCCGAGGTTGACGGCCAAGATTACCACTTCATCTCTCGTGCTCAGTTCGAATCGGATATTCTCTGTCGAAAGTTCGTCGAACATGGGGAGTACGAGAAAGCGTATTACGGCACTTCCGTTGAGGCTATACGGTCTGTAGTCAACTCCGGGAAGATTTGCGTGCTCAATCTCCATCCGCAGAGTTTGAAAATCCTACGAAACTCAGACTTGAAACCATATGTAGTGTTCGTGGCTCCACCGTGCCTCGAGAAGCTCAGACAGAAAAGGATCAAGAACAACGAGAGCTTTAAGGAGGAGGAATTGAAAGATATAATAGAGAAGGCTCGGGAGATGGAGGACAAGTATGGCCATTTGTTCGACATGATCATCATAAATACCGACACGGACCGAGCTTATAATCAGCTTCTGGCCGAGATCAATTCGCTGGAGAGGGAACCGCAGTGGGTACCTGCGTCGTGGGTGCAGTAAAGGATACGTTGACAGTGACCGAGAGAGAGGGAGAGAAAGGAAGAGAGGCGGCTTTCCAAAGTCTGGTCGGAATAATTTCCAAGGACTGGTTCTTCTATTGGTGCCTATTATACAATTTACGTTTCGTACACATTACGCGTAACTAAAAAGAAAGAAAAAAAGAAACCCCTTGCCAGGTTATCGTACTCCAAGTACCACTGGTTTTGGTGTAGTCTTCCGTGTCGTAATTTGGTGCCATCTGACCGTACTCGAGGATCGTCGCAAACGGAGTTGGGTTCGAATCGAATCAACGGATGTGAAACGAAATTATCATTTCATATAGACAAATAAGGTCTTATGGAAACGAAACTGTTGCGATCAACGATTTCATAGGCGATCAGCTAATTCGGAAGTCGACTTAGAATCCGCATTTGTTCGAATAAAGTGTGCCTCACTCTGATCGTCGACAAACGTTTTAAAGAGTGTCGAAAATTCTCGCCTCGTAAATTTTCGTTCCTCGACTCTCGAACTCCAGGATGCCACTCCAGAAGAAAGGAATCAAGAACAGGAGTCCTTGGATCAACTGGCGTGGTGCTTTTTACCCATCATTTCAAAGCGAGAGGACACTTCGCGTGATTCGTATTCTACGGATAAGATAATTACGCAAGATGTTAAAAAATAACGTTTCCCCAAAGATGTGTAAATTTCACAAGAGATCGTCCACCTCCCACGCGTTTACAGATTACAAATAAAACCGGAAAACCGCGGATATCTTGGACGATCAACATCCTTTTTCACCCTTTCGTAAAATAAAACAGCCCCGAAAGACTTTTTCTCTCGCAGTTTTCACGGATAATGAAAACAAAAATGAAAAAAAAAATGTGCGTAATACACAAACGCCTGCCGCGTATCCCCTCAAGTCGAGAATGTTTTGCCAAAACGTTGTTAAACAATTTAAACATAAATCACACATTTCCTCGTACTCGTAACTTTCGTGTGAAACTAGTAAATCTCGGAGATGCCGGATGAAACTCATAAACTCTATCTCATCGTCCGCCTTAGGCACTCTCTCGTGTTCGTTTAGAGATGAGAATCATACTTCTAATCCAAGTAGACCGTCGTTTAAAGATACAGTTGTAGACGTGTTAGGCTCGCGTGCGAAAAACAGGCATGAAAAACAGATTTTTCGATCGGGACAAATACTAATTTTTCTTTTGCTCTTCTATTCGAGCGAACGTGAAAGATTTTTCATGTATTGTTATCATTCACTTCTTTACATAGTTATAAATGTGGAATTCCTTGTGCCGAAAATTCTCCGTTGAAACGAGATATTGTTTTTCATGGTTTCGAAGACAAGAAAATAAAAAGACAAACAGGAATCGGGTTTTTCAGTCCAGAGGAAAAAATTTTTAGTTGATTCACAATCGTCGATACAATTTCGGTATCGCAAAACTTAGGAACGTAAGAATAATTTCTAATTTTTGTAGCCATTATTTTGAGACAAAAGTATTTTAGGAAATACGCACGATGGTCGGAGTATTGTGCCAATGTAATTAGGCCGCGTATTCAAACATGGCCTTATTACCGAAATCTTTCTTTTTTAATCGTTTTGGATACTGTAGTTACATCGAGGCTTGGATGAAGCTAAATTCATATTTCAATCTGTCGCTATCTAATATCATCTCTGAACTGTTTAAGTTGAACGAGATGAAAATTTATTTTCACTTTCTGAATGTTACGACTCATACTTAGCGAATTTTTATAAACGGGTCAAAGAGGATAAAAGAACTGAAATGTGCCAAAATAATCTGTCCCGAATGTTTAAAGAAAACCATCGCATAAAGAAGAAGGGAGGCTGAGGAAGAATGAGAGAAAATAAATTAGAAAACACGCTCAACGCGGCACCTTCGCATCTGTCATTATAATTGAGTCTGTAAATATTTGTGCACTTGTATAGAG
>NW_017152138.1:1120718-1137373 GCF_001652005.2 Ceratina calcarata
GATTATTCTCGTTACTATTGTATTACCCGTACTCTTTTCTTGAGCGATTGAAACACAGATATTTTAAGTAAGACGAACCGAAGGTCAGTAGATAGATGATTGTATATTTTAAGTGACTAATCAAAAATCTCATCGAACCAATCGTTTTCTTTCCCGTTTCTTTTTTCGTTTTACACTGTATCCGTGAAATCGCTGAGATTTTCTGTTACACGGTAAAATAAGTGCGCAGTAATATAGTGTTCCGAGCAAAGAACGTTTCTTCGAGGTGTGTGTACATTAATTAACGCTGCTACGCGAGTATGATGACTTCTTTCCTTTTCTCTTGAATGATTTTAACTGACATTATGTGTAAAATAAACGTACAAGATCAAAGTTAAAATGGGTAGGTGAAAAGAATACGACTATTCATCTTGTATATACGCAAGGTATATACGCACACGTATATCAAAAACGAAACTCGTTTATGCAGTGGCTACAAAAAGTACCGTCACACGACTGGTTTAGCGTTCACGCGCTAATTAACTGAATGTAAAAAATATACTCGAAACTTTGCAACGTCCGACAGTCGCCTCGCGTCGCCGGGAAAACTGTTGCCGCTGAAACTTGTAAAATCCGATTAAAGAGCTGCCACGTTGACTGCGGGAGGTACGAGGGTACGTATAGACACGCGAGTATCTTTTGTAGTCACTGTATATTGGGAACAAGCTGTTAACACTGTCGAGTCCCAGCTATTTTTGCGCCTCTCGTTTCCCCAAAGCTGTTCTTCTTTCTCGAGCCCGTGAACCGTGAACGAAGATTCGAAACGACGGAAGTCTTTTTAGAAATCTTTCTTTCCTAACGATTAAAATTAACGAGATGATATATTTTTTAACAGATCGTTCAAATCTGATACGATTACACGACGTGATACAAATTTAAATATTTACTGATCGAGGTGGTCTGGCGAAAAAGGAATTGAACGATGTCTGGCCCCCATTTCTTTTGGAGATTTTTCTCTTCGCGAGAATTGTGTTTAGAGAGAGCGATACCAATAGAATCGTAACAATATTTAGAAGTCTGTGATGTCTGTTAGATTACAAGCCACATCGTTGTGTAGAATCGTTTACCCGGAAGTAAGGATCAGAAGTATTATTCGATAGGGTCCGATCTGACCGCGACTTTTTCGACGGGTTTTATAATCACGAGGCGCGGTGCGAAGGAAGAGAAGAGAATAACGAAAGACTAAAATTAGGTCGGAGGCGCGTTAACTGTGTATACATGCATATGTGTTTAAATAGACTGCGGATTGAAAGATTGGTTGTTCCCGGAGAGGTAGAACGTAGAACAGAGGCGCGAGCTTCGCGGAAGATGCTCGTTTAATTAGAGAAACGGACACGGTAGGGAAGAAACAAATGGAAAACGATGCGAAAGAGGCGGAGCAAGCCTTGGAATTGAAGTCGATCGTGATTAGAGATGTTGTTTTTTTCAGAAGTATTTATGTAAATAGATGACAAAGCGTGGATTATCGTTATCGTACAGATAGATATAGGGTACGTGTGCAGAAGGGATAAATGTATATAGGAATACGCGAGATTTCAATCCCAAGTCGAGCTGTTCCGTCGATATGTCGAAGTACGTGCATCGCATATATACATACATCCATACATATGTATCGAGGAAACAAAAGAGAGTGTCGCCGTCGTATCAGTTTCCCGATTTTCTTCATATTCTGTTATTATATTAAATAAAAGTTACTGTAATATTTCTAAGGTCGCTTATTAACTTAAACACGAACACAAAGAATGCACGTATACACCGAAATTTGACTTTATTTTCAGAATTCGAAAGACACGAAACGTAAGAGTGTTTTTTGATTTGAGAAGAAGGAGGAAAGGAGAATTTTTCAATTTTGTCTCATCCGGTACATTGAACGGACCGTCGCTAAGCATCGATTAGGAGTGTAGTAAGTTCTACCTTTCGATCTCCAACGCACAAAGATGAACGATGCGTGAGAAGGCGAACAAACTTTTGATTATTATCCTACGACGATTGTTGCCAATTCTTTTCAGAAGAATCGCGTATTCTCGCTGAGGTTCGATTCTAGCAATAAAACTGAACGTACAGGAGATACGTACATCCCTGTATCCGCAACAACAGATTTGTCTCTGCTTTAAATTTCCCTGAAAGATGTCCTAATCCTAATCCAGAGTCGTTTCGCTTACATGAAAGCTGATAGAGCAAGTTAATCGTAAGTAAATTCGGAATCAATTAATATTTTGAATCAAAAAATTATTATGCATACGACATTGGATGAAAGCAGCAGACAAAAGACATGGTTTGTGAATGACAATCCTGAATCCATGTTGAAATATACGTAGCATCGTCTGCAAAGACTGGAAGACTGTCTAATGGTGACGCTAACTCCTCTTGCTATCCATCGCATACGAGCCAATTCCTATTGAAAGGAGTCACGTTTCCCAAGAGTCACTAAGGGAAGCTGAGAGAAGGGTAGTTAGTTAGCGATGGCCTCGACGCGCTCCGAATCCTCTCAATTAACGAACAGAGATTGGAGAATCAATAACCAAAATCATTTTCTGCGCAAGTACCATGCACGACGCAATCTCCTATAGATCAAATAAAAGAGAACTTATGATGCAATTTTTAATATGTAAAAATGAAAAATTGACACGTACGCATTGGATATCGATACTTGTGCAATAATTCCGCGCGATTTCAACAAATGCGTATGAACTTTCCCCTTTTCGAAGAGATCCAGGGAACCAGTTGCGCGTCGTTCGATCATCCTCTCGAGAGCCCCGAGGAAAGATGGGGAATTGGAGTACGCGGGTGCCGGCACACGGGAAGATCGATCGCGAAGTCGCGTCGCGTTTTGAGGCCATCGCTGCTGGCCGAGGGTGGTCGGAGAAGAAAAGAAGGACGGGCGGTCGGGGGTGGATGGGTGAACGAGTGGGGACCCGGTGGCCGAGGGGCGGCCAGGGACAGGGGGTGGTGTTCGTCGTCGTTGTATGGCGTACGCGCATGTTTCTTCTCCGCGAAATGGATCGATGCTGGAAATAGCTCGACCCGCAGGAGAGTACGAGGTGAGTCGGCTTCGCTTTCGGCAGGGCCTTCGCGGCTCTCTACGTCCGCTTTGTCGCCGGTTTTCCAGACCGAAAGGAAAACGTAACCCGAGCCACGGTTCGTCTTCGTCTCGAGCGCTTATTTTCCGCGAGCTTCCCCGACGCCGGCGTTCCGTATACGCGTTTGTCCGCCGGATATTCCTCGCCGCGACCTCGTTCTTCCTCTCCGATCGAGAGAAAGAGAGAGAAAGGAGGGGGATAATATTTCTCTCTCTCTTTCTCTCCTTCTTCTCGCGACACACGCAGTCTCTTCTTCTTCTGTTTCTTCTTCCTTCCGGTGCTCCGTTCCTACTTTCTATCAGTGCGTGCTTCGACGATCACATCCCGGTTACTCGAGAAAAGATTACTCGAGGGAATCTCGATCACGGGATGACTCGAAAAAAATGTGCGTCGTACCGATGTGGCTGACGAGGCTGGAATCGTAAGTACAGTACCGAGATCGGGTTTACAGTCCGGGGCTTTCCTTTTTCGTCAACACCGCTACTTATTTAGAGGAACGATAGTAAGACACGAGAACGAAAATCGTCTGGCTGTCGCACAGACATCTACGCTTTTCCACCGACGATTGATCCGCTCGAGAAGACCGCACTCGATTCTCTGCTAACTATTCTTGACACGATCAGATGGCAAAACGACGCGCGCTGTTTCCTAATCTCGTTACGTGAGAATTTTAATATTCACATTGGCGCTATTGAAACGCTGACACGATAGTCGAATTATGTGTATGCAACGATCATTTAATAAATACTACGTCTCCCGAAGTCTACGTATTGCGCAGATACTGGAACAGTTTTAATGAAAATTACATCACGTTTTGTCATTTGATTTATTCTTCATACGCTTTTCCCTCCCCAAGCTGTGCTTTGCTCTTAAGATTTTCCTTTGAACCCTAACGGAACTTCTTCAAGGAGATCCCTCAGAGGAATTTTCTTAAGGAGGAATATTTCCTGTAGTCTCGAACGCTCTGTCTGTCTTGCACTGTCATAGAATCGATCGAACGTAAAGACTGTGTCAAAGTAAATGTGACGATGTCTAAGAAAAGACAGTGCCCTGATAATGTTTATAGTAGACGGGCAGAAATAAAAGAAAATGGGCGAACTAGAGCTATAGTACGTAGGTAACTTATGATCGGATAATGAAACGTCGCGTGTGTAGTTTCTTTCGGCATGCAATTTTAGATTAGAGCAATTTAAACGAGTCTTTAAAAGAAGATTTGAACAGTCATTAAAAGCATAATTCTCTATAATGCTAAGTATAAATCATGTCGAAAATATTACAGTTTTTACATTTTAGAAGGTCGACAGATACAGTATTGACGCGTACCCGTTTCGCTCTTCTAAAAAAGCGTTCTATTTTTGGTGCTGTTAGAAAATTGTTTACATCTTTCATGGACTGGCATTTAAATATTTATCATCTGGTTATAGAAAAACGTTCTGGTCTTTGAAACTTGACGGCTTCGTGGTCGTAGCTGACGCAGCAATGATCGTTGCTAAGACGATAATGAAGCAGCTCATTGAGAACTGGCTTGGTCGATACGCTTCGTGCATACCTACTGCTTTCCGCCGCGAATTCGCCCTCAGTGATACACGTTGAATTATACATCTTGTCCATTATCCTGGCATCTGTTCTGCACGGGCCAGTGCCGTTTCCCCTTTCGCAACCCTTCCTTTTACAAATTATTCTACGTCCTACGTTAAATATCAAAAAAAAAGAAGACGCGTTATTTTACATTACAATGATAAATGTAAAAATACAAATTGTTGAAGATTAATTTCTTATCAATTCTAATTTACGAATTCCCATTTTGAAATGACGCAGTTTATAAGTGACGGGTCAATAAAAGATCGGGAGATACTATTATTCTATTAAGAAACAATGCATTTCGTTTCATAATTTTGGATATGTTTCCGTGTGGCCATAATTGAATGGATTTTACGAATTCCAGCGAATTACGCTGCTATAAAAAGTGACTAGGTGATATAAGCTTGGTGCCGGTATTACGCGTGCGTCCTAACGGAAACGGGAATTCGATGAACAAGTGTTCTTGGATATTGGAGCAACGTTCCTCGTCGAAACTTTTTCAATTACGTCACAAATCCGAGAGATTACTCTTTCGCGTTGAGTTGTTCTCTAAAAAGTCGCATTTCGGCCATTCGATGTCTTTTTATCTTTCGAATAATTAATTATTTCAATAATCATCTGCTTTATTAATTTTCCCAGTGGATTCGTCTATCGCTGGTTACTTTTTTTATAAACTGACACTCGCGTAGGCTAAAGTCGTTGAAGCCGGCTGGAATTCATAGATTGAAATTTTCTAAATATAAGCTCCAGACACGCGTGCCATTCTTCTACTTTATTGAGTTTCGTGACCTCACTCCTTCCCTTTCCATTTTCTCATTCGTAGGAATTAGTATAAAAATACGATTCGACTGGCAATTAACTGGCATCAAGCGACGTGTTCTTGATTCCGTGTGCAGGGACACGAACTGTATCGGTCGATAATCTCTATAGACTCGGTGACGCGGTTGGGGCCAAATTTAATTATCTGGATACCGGAGATAAGAGTAATGCCTTATCGTGTCAGTAACACAGCTGTCTATATCGTTTCGCGTTATTTTATATCGATTTAGTACGACATTCGTCCTGTGCTATCTACATTGGCCTGGACAATTTTTAACATTAGATTCACTCGTTTTATATTCTACTTCACAATGACTGCTACAAAGCCAATCTAATAATGAATCACGTCTGTGAATGATTTACAGAGTTCACTAAAAGCTTTCCACAATTTCGAGTTTCAGCGAAAAGGGTCGGCGAATCGTACGTCCCTCTCTGTTATCTTCTGTCTGATCGGATTCAGGGAGGATCGTAGAACTAGAACAGTGGCCTTAGACGAGATTGCCGGACTCGATTCCTCGGACGGGTATCGATTATAGCTTCCTAGCGTGTACGCAGCTGTACTGGTATCTCTGTATCGGTTTCAGCAGTCAGGCCGAAGGGGGTGGTTCGCGACGAGTTTGTTAGCACACCGAAACCACCTCGCCGTGCCGGTAATCTGGAGCACGTGTCCTCTCTCTGTCTCCCTTTGACTCGGACTAGTTATCGACGAAATCCTGTTCTCTCTATGCACCCTATGCGGTGTCGCGCCCTTTCGCCGTCGGTGACTCGTGAACTTGAGGACAGTTTATCGATTTAAGCTACCCCTGGCCATTTTGTCTAAACTTTTCTGGGTAATTTTTATTTACAATGGGACGACCGTTCGCAGTAGCGAGTATCGGTTTGTAAAACCTGAATTTTATTTCCATCGTAAAAATTGGATTATTCCAGATGACAATTCTTGACTTGAGGATTAGTTTCAGAATGAATATAATGCCTTTTAATGAACGGTGTAGATAACACACAAGGTTCTGAATTCAATACGGGATATCGTTAACTGTGAACGGTATTAATTAAATTCCATTCGTAGCGGATTAATATGCAAAGTACGTCCATCACGTAAGACCTTAAGCTTCTTATCAAAACTAGATGGGGATTGTGCTGGTCGATCGAAAGGTGGACGGAATCGCGTGTGCCAGAACCCGCTGGTTGCAGTTCACCGGAGGGTGCCATTGGGAAGGGTACATAAAAAACGTGGATTCGATTTCCCACCGTGAACCTTGAAAGCTTCGTCGTGTTACGTACGCGGGTGACCTAAAACCGGCGACGAGGGAAGAATAATAAAGATTTCTGGCGCTGTTTTCCTCCCCTTATCGCGGAGGGTATTGTGCGAGGTTCGAAGGAAGGGTAAAACTGGCAGGAATACAGTATTGCGATCGATCGGTCTATTCTGGCAACGATCCCACCACACGAAACGCGGATTTGTATCGAGCCTGTGAAAAAAAAAAATTCTAGATAAAACCAAATCGCGAGACAGACTCGTGTTCGCTTCAGTCGCCGCGACTTCAGAGACGATCGAGTTGTTTCAGGCCGTTCGGCGAGATCTCCGTGTGGTAAGAATGGACGGGGCGAGTGTTTCGCGATGTATACGCGTTAAAAAAGGACCGGACGAATTTAGAACGGAGGTCATAAAGTGTGACTGGCTAAATAAAGATCGGTAGTGTGCAACAAGTATTCGACGGTGGAGAGATCGAGCGAAGTAGTGTTCCTCGTGTGAGAACCACAGTTCTGTTCGCGAGCACGCACACGCATGTCGTTCACCGACCTTGCACGCTTCTCGTTTCACAGATGAATGAAAACAGTAGATTTCACTTATCGTTGCAGTAAATAAAACAAAGTCACGATGAATCTACGTATGTTTTGTTCGATATGGATTCTTTAGATGTAATTATTGTGTCTATCGTAGATCTACGGTTTTTCCAAGTAAACAGAACTTGCTGAGAATCTTTAGACCTTTATTCCACGCGCGACAAGGGTTTAAAGTTAGAGTCTAAAGATAGAGCAAGGGATTTTGATCGAAGAAAACCTGATCGGTTTCAGGGGCCTCGCTTGTTCCACGTTAGTTCTTAGAGGATGCACAAGCTAGCCAAGGGCCTGAAGAAGAAGAAAAAGCAGAAGAAGGGTAAGAAGGGAGCGGAGGAGGACGATTTCGACCCGGAGGAGCTCGAGCGTTATAGGCGCGAGCGGGCGGAGGCCCAGCAGAAATCTGAGGAATCCGGCGAGCAGGCGAGCACCGCCACCAGCTCCGACGAGTGGAAGAAGTTCGAGGCGTTGACCGCCGGTGTCGACTCGATCCTCAGGAAGACTCAGGGCGACCTTGACCGCATCAAGTCGACTTCGTTCTTCCAACGAAAACCACCCTTACAGGAAGAGAAGAAGGGAGAGGAGGAGGACAAGGACCAGGACCCCGATAAGAAGGCCTCGAAGAAGTGGGTCGGTTTCGACGAGGAGGGAAATCCGATCGAGGGAGAGCCGCCAGATTTCGAGAATAAGAAGGAGGACAAACCTCTGGTAAACGAGGACGGTTTCGTCGAAGTACCAGACGATGAAGATGAACACGAAGATTCGGGCGAAGAAGACATCTTCGACACCACCTACGTCGACGTCCTTCAGAACATCGACGTCCAACTAGCTTACATTCCTGACAGTCCCACCGAAGAAGAAGCCGGTGACGATCCATTCGACACCACCAGCGCTGACAAGGTTCTCAAAACCGTCGATAAAACCGGGAAGAAGCTAGTCAGCCTAGGGAACGCGGTCGAGGTACTCTCCGGTAGAATCGACTACGTGAGCTCCTGCAAGATCACCAAAGGCAGGCGCCCCAGGCTTCAGCAGGACCTCCTGTTGGACGATTTCGAGGAACCAGAGAAACCCGCGGATAGCAACGTTGTCGCGGAACCGATTCAAGTGGAGAAGACCTTGCTAGACGATGACAGTGACCTTCCGGACATTCCTATAGATCTAACGAAACTTCCACCAGTTCTACCCAGACCCGTTAGCCCGGCCGTCGATCAGGAGGCTGCAGCGGAAAACAAACCGGCGAACGGACATTTGGACATCTCCGAATTCGAAGCTTTGAAAGAGAAGACTATATTGGAAGAGATCCCTGACTTAGACGAAGGGGAATTCGACCTTGATGCGGCACCAGACGAGCCAGTGTGCCTTGAGGAGGCTGAAGACCCGTTCGAGAGCAAAGACCCAGGAGCTGTAGATTTCCAGTCGGAGATAATCGAAGCCAGCTTCGAGGCTGCTACTTTCGCCGACGAGAAAGACCCATTCGACACCACCTTCGCCGATAATATCCTCCCCGGCAAGACAGAGCTCAAGTTCATCGAGAAAGAGTTAGAAGAACTTCCTGTTTCTGAAGTCACCATATCCCTGACCGACCCTGCTGGATTGCACAGGGACTACGAGACAGGTTTGTTAAAGAGGCAAAATGTGCCGACGAAAAGCGATTTGCAAGGGAAAAAGGATCTACTAGGAGGTTCCACGACCGATCTGAGCCAGCTCGCGGACGAGCCGATAGCTCCTATAGAGGATATAAGCTACGTCGACCCGTTTGACACTTCAGCGGTGAAAGAAATTCCACCCGGGAAGACGGAGCTCAAATTTCTCGAGCAAGAACTCCTCGGCGAGCAGCCGAAGATTTCGAATTCCTACGAGGACGACGACGATTTCGATCCTAGAAAGGACGAGCAACCGGTCGCAACTGAGACCGTAGCGAGCAAACCTCCACCGAGACCACCTGCGCTGGTGAAACCTACTTTCCAAGTCGATTTCGACGAGGAGGAGGAAGAGAACAAGAACGAGCCTGCCGATCGTGGGCGTAGATCCTCGAGGCCGGAAGTGCTCGAACTAGCGCCGGCCAAAGCAGTCGCGTTCGAACTACCGACACCGTCCAAACGACCCGATCTGCTCACCACTACCGAAGAGGAAAAGTCGTTACCGTCGAAGCCACTTACTCCGTATTACTCGCAAAAGTCGATCGAGGACCTTCTGCCCATCGAGGAGGAAGAGGTCGATGTCGATCCGTTCGACACCAGCTTCGTAGCGAAGGCAGCGCCTGGTAAAACGGAACTGAAGCTGATCGAGTCGGAGTTGTTGAAGCAGCAGGAGCCGCGGCTGCCGCACAGCTTGAGCGATCACGACTTCGACCCGCGCTCCGAAGGAGGTTCTGCCCGTCGGCAGAGCGACTTCACGGCCAGTTCCATCAGACCGAGCAACTTGAAGTTAAACGATCTACAGAACGAAGTGCTGAAGAAGTTCGAGCAGCAGAATCAACCGAAGCTGCAGGAGAGGCAACAGAGTTTATTGGACGAGACGATCGAGGTGGATGCGAAGCCTCTGACGCCGAGAATCGAGGCGAAACCAGTCGAGGAAGAGATCTCTTACGAAGATCCTTTCGACACATCCATAGCCACTAACATTCTCCCCGGCAAGGCAGAACTGAAGGTCCTCGAGAGTGAGCTGGAGCAGATTCCCGTGGAAATTCCCATTCGTCCAGCACCGATCACTTTGACAGCAATCGTTAAAACTGTAGTTCCGGAGATTGACCCAGATTTCGATCCCAGGGCCGACGAGAAAAAGGAGGCGACGGATTTCTTGAGCATCGACGACCAAGACCCCGGTGCGAAAGTGCTCACTCCATTACAGAACGAGAGTTTCAGCTTGGGAGAAGACGTGGATCCTTTCGACACCAGTTTCGCTAGTATAGGACCAGGGAAGACGGAGTTAAAGCTGCTCGAGTCCGAGCTAATGGAAAAATAGAAGCTGTTTTCTCCGTTTTCTTTTTCTACTCTTCTTCCTCTGAAGGACTCGTTGCGCATTTCTAGGGCCAGAGAAGAGAAAATAGGAACGCTCTTTATCTTCTTCCACTTCGTTTAAAAGACTCTTTGCCGACGCTGTCCGCAATTCCACATCGTGAAAGTACTACTACTTCGAATAACTACGCTTAAGCTAGTCAATTAAATCTTCAAAATGGATTCCAAAGGAGGAAATCCGTTCCTGATGGACGACTACGGCGCTGAGGCGAACGTGACCAATCAAGCGTCGAACCCGTTTCTCCAGGATTTCGAAGATACGGAAACCACCGGTGGAGGGGAAAATCCGTTCCTAAATTTCGGCGGAGACCAATCCTTCCAATCGACCGTCGCCGTCGACTCGACGAACCCCTTCGCCTCGTTCGCCACCGATACCACCGAGCCTGGCGCCGGTTACGAGGAACCCGCCACGGATATTACTCCAGAAAACATATTCGCTAACCAATCGACGAACATATTTGTCAGCGAGGCGAGTCCGAACCTGTTTGACGTGCCGTCTACTCAACCTGACGATGACCTCTTCGGTCATACCGCACCACCGCCGAGTCCGGCAACGGTGGGACCGGTACAACCGAAGAACGGCAAGCCTCTACCCTCGAGACCACCCCCGCCGAGGCCACAACCACCGGTGCCTCCCAAGAACACCAAAGATCTGATACTATCCGTGACCGGTGCTATGGATGCAACTTCTAATCATCTTTTAGATCGGCTACAGGTTTGTGTGCATCGTGTATATACATACAATAAACAAAATAGACTTCTCATGTATTTTACTGATATTTATATTAGCTGATTCGTATGCTAATCGATATGATCATTGTTTACAGGCAACGAGAACACCTAGCCCTACTCTGATGCATTCACCGTCTCCCACTCCGGAACACAGTTTCGCAGATCTTCTGGACGTCGATTCGAACGTCCCAGATTTGATTCCGGATGATGCGAAAATGGAGTTGCCGCAGAACCAGGACATCATGGACCTCTTCGACGCGCCCAACACAGATACCACTGCGACTACCATATTTTCCACCTCGATGACAACCGGAGACACTACTAGTTTGGTAACGACAGCCCTGACCGATATGACGGGTCAGGAAAATCCGTTCGCAAGTATCCCGGAACAGGAAGCGTCGCCGCCACAAGCCGAGGATGCATTGAAGTCGGACTTCGCCGAAACCGCGTCCGAGACCAGCGACAAGAGACCCTCGATAGCCTCTACGACCGGCGTCGTGGGAAGCGACAGCGAAAAAGCCGGCATCGATTTAGACTTCACCGCGGAATCTCCAGTCGTCTCAGAGACTGTGCAGTCTCGGAAACCGTCGGCCACTGCCGCCGAACTCTTCGCGATAAGTACAGAACAGTTAACAACGGCCGCTACTGAATCGTTCTTCTCCGTCGCGGAGACGACCACCCCGTTTGGAGCAGTGGACACCACCCCGTCTATTCCATTCTCCAACGCGCAACCCCTATTCGCGACCACTGAAGTCACCACCGCGCCTAGTCAGCCCGGCGGGCCGTTCTCCGACTTGCTCGGGGACTTTGGCGAACCTACGAAAGACACGACTACTATAACGTCGACCAGTCCGATCCCTGGAGCTGAATTTCCGATCAACGAAGTGTACAAGCCTGAAGAGCAGCTTGACAACTTTGCAGCCACGACGAAAACCATGGAGAATGCTGGAGACGCGTTCGACATCTTTGCTTCCAAGTTCGACAAGGCAGCGGAACAAGAAACTAGCACTGGGGATCCGTTCTTGGATGCGTTTGGTGGCGGCGGTGGTGGTGGACCCACCGCCATGGACACGTCGAGTGATGGTAAAGAAGTTGATGTTATATAAGTTTCTCATCGAAAATCAATTTCGGTGTACACAATCTATGATATGTCTGAATATGATTGGTCTGAACAATTTTTAACTTACTGATAATTCTAGTTTGGGGCGATACCTCTGCAACCGGTTCGGAAACAGCAGTAAGCGGATTTGGAGAGGCGGATGGATTTGACTCGTTCCTCAGCATGACTGCTCCTCCACCAGAGCCAACGATCAAGAGAAGTGAATCTGCAGAATCGGACGAGGGACCAGACTTCAGTGTATTCATTAAGTAAGCGAGGAAATAATTTCTTAATCTTGTCACAGATGAACGCGCGTACTGATTATTAATGCGTTCTGTTTTTAAAAGACCGAAGGAGGATGATCAAACCGCTACATTAGAAACTGGAGTCATGCCCGTATTAGCACCACCACCAAAGAGTCCACAGAACACGGCGTATGCCGATACCTCGCCACGTTTCAACCCCTTCGACAAGTCGGAATTCGCGCAGGATGCTATACCTACCACGGAAGTCGTTCAACCTGCTGAACTGACCAGAACAGATTCTCAGGTATTATGAAACCATTTACCATTTTAATTTTTTCAATACTTATATCGGGTACGAAAATATTCACTTGGAGAGAAATATGTGTGCAACACTATAATTAATAGGACGGCGACTTTATTTATTTATGAAATAATAAAATTATGAAATATTTTTATTTGTTTCCAGGAAACACCGCCCACTCCTTTATTCGACGAGGACGTTAGTCAACCTCTGGAAGATTTCCCAAGAGTGACGTACACCGGTGATGGCTGGGACATGCATCTGCGTCAGCCGAACAAGAAGAAAATAACCGGACAACGGTTCTGGAAAAAGATCTTCGTACGATTGGTCTACCAGGGTGACAATCCTGTGCTTCAGTTGTTCAATACCAAAGACGACAAGGACCCCTTTCAAGAGTTACCTCTGCTTGCGTCTTACTCCGTTTCGGACATCGCCGCCCAACAATTCGATCAATTCGGAAAGATATTCACCGTCAAGTTACAGTACATCTTTTACAAGGAGCGACCCGGAGTTCGACCTGGTCAAGTGACCAAGGCGGAGAGAATAACGAACAAGATTAGCCAGTTCGCAGCGTATGCTATTCAAGGTGACTATCAAGGGGTGAAAGAATTTGGAAGCGATCTGAAGAAGCTTGGCCTCCCCGTCGAACACGCGCCGCAGGTACGCATAAAAAAATTGATAATGAGCAGAACTGCGCAAGTTTAATATAAAAATCGTTTGAAGATTTATAATCGCACTACGAATTTTAAGGCATTTTCAATCTCGATTTAAAAATACGATCTGAATAGAAATTTCTTAAAAATAATAACATGCATTTTACTTTTTTTTGCAGATTTCTCAGCTGTTCAAACTCGGTTCGCAACGTTATGAGGACTTGAAGACGTTCTCCTGCGCGATAGAAGAAGCTCTGTTCAGACTGACAGCGCATCGAGATCGAGCCCTCAATTACAAGATGGAAGAGGTCCAAATCTCGGTCGTGGATGAACTCTACGTGGAACAGAGCGCCCAAGGCGTCGTTGAGAAACAGATAGCACGTGTTCGACTGTTCTTCTTGGGCTTTCTTTCCGGTAAGAATATATTTCCCCTAAATCTTTCACGGCGATCTTAATGTCAATTCCTCGATTTAATCACAGGAATGCCTGACGTCGAATTGGGAATAAACGATATGTGGCGTCAGGGGAAGGAAGTGGTGGGCAGGCACGATATTATCCCAGTGGTAACGGAAGAATGGATTCGCCTCGAGAACGTCGAGTTCCATTTCTGCGTCCAGCAGGACGAATACGAAAAATCCAGAACCATAAAGTACATATAATTTAATCCTATCATTATATCCAGAATCGATGTGATTTAATCCTTGATACTAACGAAATGCTAACAACAACTAACCCGTTTGAAGGTTCAAGCCTCCGGATGCATGTTATATCGAACTGATGAGATTCCGAGTGAGGCCGCCTAAAAACAGAGAGCTTCCCCTTCAGCTTAAAGCTGTTATGTGTGTTACCGGTAACAAGGTAGCGTCACTAGGCATCTAACCGAACTAACACTAATCTAGTCTGAGACAACATATGTATATTTCCTTCGCAATCGATACTTGCTTCAGTCTTGATATTTTTACACCTCGAACGCCCGCGCTAGCTGACTCCGTTCGTTCGTTATTAACAGGTAGAACTGAGGGCGGACATTCTCGTGCCAGGATTCGCGTCTAGGAAATTAGGCCAAGTGCCCTGCGAGGATGTAATGGTCCGTTTCCCGATTCCGGAATGTTGGATCTATCTATTTAGGGTAGAGAAACACTTCAGGTACGGGTCTGTGAAATCAGCTCACAGGAGAACGGGAAAGATCAAGGGAATAGAGAGACTTTTGGGCGCGGTGGATAATCTGGAGCCTCAGTTGTTGGAAGTGACCTCGGGTCAAGCTAAATACGAGCACCAGCATGGTGCGATCGTTTGGAGAATGCCTAGGCTGCCGAAAGAAGGACAAGGTATGTCTCATTGATAAAGCAATCAAGTATTGTTCCACACGCCAGTGGTTCCCGAACTTTTTTCATTTGGGAAACAATGGCTCAGGAATGGGTCACGACTTCGATAAATGTTTTTTATGAACGATGTTATTTCCAGGAGCGTACACGACGCACCAACTGGTCTGTCGAATGGCCCTAACTTCCTACGACCAGATCCCTGAAAACCTCGCCGAGTACTGTTACGTAGAGTTCACGATGCCGGCTACCCAAGTGTCCCACACGACGGCCAGAAGCGTCAGCTTTCAGAACCATGACAGCGACGCTCCACCAGAGAAATACGTCAGAAATCTATCGCGGCACGAGTACAGGTAAATGTTCACGATACCACGTGTGATTTACATGCATCAATAAAAACTTTCGATGTGATCGGATCGTGTATATGAATTCTTATATCGGAGATCGTTAAATGGACGTCTCTGTGTTTCCACAAATTAAAATGCATGTCTGTCAAGGTTCATTTTGAAATCATCCTGACGCATTTTATCTGATTTCTCAGAGTTGGAATCGAGCACACACAGGGCGAAGGCCCGGCAGCGTACGTGGCAGCGACGTACACGAAGAAGATCCCGGAAACGACGCCTGAAGTTCCAGCTGAAGCTCATCCGGACGCCGCTGCGGAATCCGACTCGGATTCATCAGAATAATCATGAAAAGGTGGCGTGTAAGATATTTAAAAACTACTTGTTAATCGATAAGATGTATACAGGAAAACGAAACATTGTCCGTGACCGGACGCGTGGCGTTTCGCGAGTCGTCGCACGGAATGACTAGCAATTCCACGCGAGGAATTGCTCGCATAGAGATCATCGATGAATCGAAGCATATAATTATCGGCGTATTTTAACGCACATCAGTATTAAATGATAATCGACGTCGGTTCGCGTCGTATTTGAGATTGAACCGCGATCCGCGAAACGCAGACGCATCGCCGCGTGTTCATGCAACGCATAGCAATTAACGAAATGTACGTACGAAAGGAGTAATTTGTAAGGGAGGACAATACCGATTTTACGTTCAGTTTAGCTTGCTAAGTAGTAATACGCAGTTGCGGTGAAAGGCTTTGCTCTGTTCGTGGAAAGGACGAGTATTATTTAAATGTTACCAACCCTTAATCGAATGTTCGCTCATTTTTTTTATCAATGTGGATCAGTGTCAATGACGTTGGCAATTTTGTGGTAACGATGAGCACGATGATCGGAGGACAATAGATGTTAATTTAAGATGGTTGCAATGGAGGATGAACTTGCGATGCATATCTTAACGTTTGAGCTTGCAGATTGCAGATCAATCTATATCGAATGTTATCTACCAGTTTTCGAAAGGTAGCTTATCGAGATTAATCGCCAGTTATTAGACATGTAAGCGAGCGATAATTATAAAAAAAACAGACATGGATTTTGTCAAGTAAAGGAACGAATATACAGAATAGTGGACACATCCTAATATGTGTAGGTTTCCCAAACTGAAAAGTCCTGGTATTATACATACGTAGCAGCATTCGTTCGTAACGTAACATTTATCTGAATGCTCATTACAAACGAATGCTCTAGTCTGCGTCGGCGTTAATAGTGAACAAGCATGCGGGAGAGCATAACTTATCTAGTCTATGTAATAATACTATTTCGCTCTTTTGCGTCAGATGCATAAGCTCTCGAGATATAATATAGAATATGTATGTCTAAGTCATAGCTATAAGTTTCCGTTTTCCATTACGTTTCATATTAAGTGAATTCTATTGATAACAGTGAGAGTTTGATAAAATTTCATATATTAGGTGAAGATTTTAAAAAGATGTAGTTAAATTTTTAGAGACTGAAGGTACCTAAGAAAAAGTTATTAAAAATTTTAATTTCAGGAATCTTTAATAACTTTTTTCTTAAGTA
>NW_017152138.1:1137694-1157370 GCF_001652005.2 Ceratina calcarata
ACAGGAGTGAATGTTTCTTTTTTGATATGCTATCGAATGGCGCAAACGGCGCTTCATTCGGCTCAAGGGCACATTTGACCCCCTTATCCAGCTAGGCCCTTTTAACATGTCGTTTTAAAAACTTTACTCAGTATTATCAAAACCTGATTGTTAATTCTATTACTGATAGAACTCTCTTGGAAACGTTTGACTGCGACCGTGAATATTAACGGTGTCGCAAGCCGATGGTAAAAGATGCTCATCCTATATAAACGAAAAATATATCTAGTCACGTAAGTTTCCGTTTTATAATTTTTCGTTGATCATTTTTTAATCTTCCTGTGAAGACAGGAAGGAATATGTACGAGGCAAAAACTAGTCATTAACTTGTAAGAGAATTGTATGACGATTTAGGTGTTGATTCACCGGTCATACGTTCACGTTAAATTGTAAGTCTATTTAAATCTAGATTAGAGATTAACCGGCGTAACTCCGATTGATTTGAACAAGGCGTAGGGATGTTAGCCGATATGCCAAGTAATTTATAGATAATTAATAGGACTACTTAATAACTAATTAATACCTTCGGTTATGAATTGTCACTCTGATCCGTGTCCATGCATACGTAAATTATTTTTCGTTAAACTTACCCTGCGACGAATCCGACGAACCACTTCAGGTCTCCAGACAATACTTTTCGACGGTGTCCCCAATCTAAACGAAGGAAAAACGATATTAGTTTCCTGATGCGAACTATTTAAACTATCTGTGACCATCCCGCTTTTTGTAACAGCGCAAAGCTTTTTCACCTGCGGCGTGACGGTCTGTTTGTGTTGGTACATTAAATGGATCCCGAAAGGACTTTTTTCGTGAAAAGTTCGAATCGGGACAAGCAGTTTCCAGCTCGTGATCTCAACTACGTGTAATATCGCATAATCTTGCGATATCCAAGACGGCGTTCGTGTATGTAAAGCGAAATATTTATTTAAACACATTCTGCATGTATAGATTATATCTTAGAGAAGTTATTTAAAATAGTGACGTGATAGTGACAAGTGTTTAATCGATGCGTGCACGATGAGTCGAATGAATGGAGATTAAAAAGCGAGGGAGAATAGCTGCAAATTCGTCGTCTTTGCGTGAGGAGGTCGTAAGTTATGAACAGAGACAAGAAATTATTTTATTTTTCCTGATAACTATTAATCCTATAATATTAAATCTTGTAATATATCAAACACTGTTGGAGTGTCATGTTACGTATTTTGTACGCCCTGTACGACTGCGAGATACGTACAACTTCAATGACCGCGAGTAGCGAAGAATTTTAGTTAATCCCTAAGCAATAACATGTGTTGAACATCAGGAAATGATTTTTGTAACCCGATCAAAGTAAATTATCATTGACACATTCAGTACTTCGTTCGAAAACTGATCTGAGGTTGAAATTCGTCGATCAAATTGGGTCTTGATCAAACCTGTACGACCTCCATTTGTTGTTACCCCTATAGAAACGTCCCAATCTGAGCTCAAAATTATTCGTTAGCGCGCGTGTAGTAATTAAATTTCGTAGATATTAAATATAATCCTGTTAACGCCGATTCGATAGCGATTAATTGTAAAGAAGAAGTTAGTAGCATCGTTGTTGTTCTTCTAATGATTACTGAACCGAGACAAGAGAGGAAAAAAATAATGAAAATTGAGGCAAAATGTTCTGTACAGATGGCGAGAGTCTGTAAAGATGCAATTAATTGAATTGTGCTAAAAAGATCGACGATTAGTAGAATTTAGTGAGAACGTCCGTTGTTGTACGAAACGAGCAATGAAACAGAAACCCCTCGAGTATAGGTACGCATTACATGCCTTCCCCGCGAACTTTCTCATTACAGATTAATCATGCAAAGTGAACTCTTTTTTTTTTTTTACAAAACGCTAAGGCTTAATATTTTTTTTTGCAAATATTTTAGTTATCAAGCTGAACGCCCTACATTCGTAATTGTACACATATCGCGCACTTTTTACGATTTCTCCTGACCGCTAGAGTTGACCAAAGATAGTATATTTAAATAAATTCGAGCGCAATGACCCTCGATCCACGATATCAACGAAAAATAAGGATAAGAACAATGTTTATCGTTCGTAAAACGATTAATACCTCGAGTAGTTTTATAAAAGTTTTAGTTAATCGTTTTTTAGATGCACGGTTTAATTAACATCTTGGAGATTTCGTTGATAATTTTGTCAGTGTTGCGTGCACGAACTTTGATCTCGATGAGAGCACATGAAATGGTTAGAATAGAGAAAGAGAGCGTGAGAAAAAGAGAAAAGTATGTAGAGAAACGATGTTTCGCTTCGATTGTTGCGAATGATTTAACTATTCCTGGCGATACCAGTGCAGTGGTATGGCAGAAGAAAGATGACTCAAACATTCCGTAAACTAAAAGAATCGAAGTAGAATACATCTGACCTTCGAACTGTAATTTATAAATATATAAATATATATATATATATATATATACATATACGTATATACAGGAAGACGTGTATGTAACGCCGTAATGTGTAATTAAACATGTATGTATGATCTATAATTGTGATGTAATAGTAACCAATTGCGATGTATACAAAGTAACTAAAAAGATGAAGGAAGAGAGGCGACTGTGAAGGGTGAATTCACTCATCTGTCGGCATATTATGTATTATAATTTCGCAAACAAGGGACGAGAGAATCAACTTTTGAAGAAGTAGAAGCAAGTGTAACACTGTTAGCTAATGGTATTATTGATAAATTCTATGTATCAATAAATAATATAACATTGTTTAAGAGACGAAATTGGGTTAACAATAAGTCAATCATCACCCGAGTGACTTTTGTCATTAATTTTATAAACCCATAGTTAGATCTCCCTCTTTAATATCAATCTCCATTGGTTTCGTATTATTCGATCATATCGGAATTTAATTTCTATCCGTTTGAAATAAGTTCATTCACTTAATGGAATGCACGTTATAAAAGTTTACACAAACATCCAGAAATAAAGATTATCATAGATCAGAATTAGTCAATATAATTACAATAAATTACAGATGAATAAATTAGAAACAGAGGAAATTGATTTCAATAGATGTTCATATAGACAATGTTATGTTTTCGTTTTCCGCTTCGGTAGTTTTACCGAGAAAGTAATGCATGATCGCTGCTTTGGATTATATTTATTCAAGGATCGCGAAATAAAATTTCTGAGATGCATTTCTATTAATTTATTAATCATAATTATGCATTCCTATAATAAATTAGATTCGAAAATGCATAATGCGTGATCGATACTTTAGATGATGTTTGGTCAAGGATAGCGAAATAAAAATGCCGAATTTCATTTAGATTAATTTATTAATCAGAATTTAGGCGACATACATTAAATTATTGATAGATCGATGTACAATATGAGATACAGAAATTCTAATCTACACTTTAGTATTTCGCTGAAGAATTGCACTTCGAAAATAGGGATTAGTCATTTGGTCAAGGAACATGAAATAAAAATGCAAAGATTCATTTCCATTAATTTATTAATCAGAATTATTCATTTTTACAATAAATTAGAGACAGAGAATAAATTAGACACAGGGGAAATTGATTTCAATAGATATTCATTTAGACAATGTTATGTTTTCGTTTTCCGCTTCGATAGATTCAATTAACAAAGTAATGTATGATCGCTGCTTTGGATTATATTTATTCAAGGATCGCGAAATAAAATTTCTGAGATGCATTTCTATTAATTTATTAGTCATAATTATGCATTCCTATAATAAATTAGATTGGAAAATGCGTAATGCGTGATCGATGCTTTAGATCATGTTTGGTCAAGTATAGCGAAATAAAAATGCTATTTAAATATGAACGCTATAATCACAATATAGAGGCATACTTAACCGCGAGAGCGATATTTCATCCGACTATTATTTATTTCTTTATTTGTCAATTTTTCTGTGCTCGACATTCCCGAGCTCAGATGGCACTTTCGAACATTCATCCGACTAAAAACTATCGACTAAGTCGATAGTACGTTGCGATTATTCCCTAGGTAGTCGATACTTTAAATTAGTCGATAGGGTCGATAGTGCCCATCACTAGCTCAAAGTGGTTTGTAAATTTGTGGCATGGTGTGACATCGTGTACTGTACTGCAGTCTCTAAAAACCGAAGAAGAAAACGTGGCGATATACACAGAAAGTCTGTGAAATGATCAGGACTCGAATTTAAAACTCGAACGATTAGTTAATTAGAATGACAACTAATGAAGGATCTGTGGACAATAGCCTGTTGAAAAGGCTTGTCAAGGATGACGAAAAGAAGGTTGTGAATTGCCGAAGCAGCACGGACAACATTGAAGGACACAAATTGCGACATGGCACAGACAGTTTCCCAAATATCAATGAAAGGCCGGTTGACGATATCTCGATCGAATTCTTTTATAAACCGCACAGCATTACGCTGCTTCTCATCTCGATAGGTGCTGTGATATACTTTGCATTCACTAGGTAAATGAATATTCGTATCTATCCTTCAGACTTGATCGTTCAAGTTTTCTAAATGTTTGTGATGATTGAATGCAGGGATACTAATAACGTGGAGGACAACATTTGGACTGGAATACTTTGCATCATATTTTTTTTTCTCATCATATCAATACTTACATTTCCAAATGGACCATTTACAAGACCTCATCCAGTCGTCTGGAGACTTGTATTTGGTTGTAGCGTACTTTACCTAATGGGCCTACTGTTTCTACTGTTTCAAGATTACAATACAGTCAGAAAGATCTTTGTTTGGATAGATCCAAGCTTGGAATCATTTCACATTGACATGGACAAAGAATATGGTGTTAACTGTTCAGAAATTACAATCGAGAAGATATGGAACCATTTAGATGTCTTCGCACTCGCCCATTTCTTAGGATGGACCTTCAAAGCAATATTAATTCGTCATCTTGGTATTCTTTGGGCCATTAGCGTTATGTGGGAAGTAACAGAAATAGCATTTGCTCACTTACTACCAAATTTTATTGAATGCTGGTGGGACGCTTTTATACTTGACGTAGTTGTATGCAATGGCTTGGGTATTTGGGTTGGATTGAAAATTTGTTCCCTCTTGGAAATGAGGGAATACAAATGGGTAAGCATTTTTGACATTGAGAGCACCACTGGCAAATTGAAAAGAGCAATGCTGCAATTCACTCCCGGCAGTTGGACTGCTGTTAGATGGTTGGACCCAACCTGTACATATATGAGATTCGTTGCTCTGTGTCAGTTAGTCATATTCTGGCAGGTTTCAGAGCTGAACACATTTTTCTTGAAACATGTGTACGAATTCCCACCCTCTCACCCATTTGTTGTGACAAGACTGATATTGGTTGGAGTAATCGTTGCACCTTCTGTTAGGTAGGCACGAGTTCTAACATGTATCCGTTACATAGATTTCTATTCTATACGTGTGAACTATTATTACAATAGTTGCAACTATATTATTTATACTAATATTTTATACTATTTTAACATTATTGTAGGCAATACTACATGTATGCAACAGATCCGACATGTAGTAGAGTAGGGACACAGTGTTGGGTCTATGGTGCCATTATGGTTACGGAGGCATTGCTTTGTATAAAGCACGGTGCTGCTCTGTTTGAACGTACTCAGGCATTAAACATTCTTCTGTGGCTACTTTGCCAGTCTCTAGTCTCGGTTCTTTGCGTTTATGGCTGTGTATTATGGCACCGGTACTTCGAGGTATGTGTCTCGTGATTTCAAATCGAGTTTGATTTTGTCCATTTGACGACTAACAGTATGGTCTTTTTTTATTACTTCTGCATGGATTTCGTCTTTTCAGACGGAAAAGAAACCTACTACAAAACAATCTATCATACAGCTAGGCAGCAACCAACTGGATATGACTCATAGCAGTGGTATGTCCATTATACTTGTTTGTAATGTAAATAACGATCAAGTCGACGGTGTACCAAATTATTGACTTATAATTAACTGGTTACTAAATATAAAGCGAGTCTTGCAATCTGTTACTCAACTGGCATGACTGACGTAAATACCGAATAAATTGTGTCATGGATGATTTCTGTTTCTTGCTCTTGATATTAAAGAACATTTACAAGCTTAATCGATGCACGATACGTGTATATTTATACGTGTAATATTAGTAAGAGTGCACTGTCAGAGCTCAGTTCATCATTGGTAAATTAAATGTCGGATCAATTGATTAATCATTTAGAAGATGTAATTTGTGTTCTAGGAGACATGGTCTACACTACAAAATCTATGGACATCTTGGAGAAGAAGCAGTCGTGAACAAGCTCACAACGAGAAATGACCGATTTACAAGTAAACTTATTTACACCAGGGATAGGCAATTCGTACTCTTATAAAAGTTCGAGAGTAGGCATTAGGAAGCTCGTGATTAGATAGCGAATGCTATTGAGAGCCTCCTTTTCTCCGTTGCGTTCGATCCACAGAATTGACGCTCTCTTTCGAACCTTTCCAATTTCCGTATCTCTAACGTTCCCACCGTAGCTCCTGAACAAAATTCTTGATCGAAAGCAATCGAATTGCCCATCCCAGATTTATACTATCAAATTTTCTAGTCGTATTACATAAGATCATACAGAGTAGAATATTCGAATTTAAAAAAATTAATGAATGCATGATGTTTGCATATTGCGGTTGTCTGGACGTGAACGTTTAGAAAAAATAATATTGTTCCTGAGAATAAATGAAGAGCGTCGTTACCACTTAATCACGCTTCCTTATGAAAATATAATTTACGCGTCTTTTGCATGTGTTCGTATGCGCGTTCCTTCATTCAGTCGGTACACGGAAGGTAGGGAAATGCGTTGCAAAAGTAACTCGGCATTATCCGTGAACCTTCCGAACAATTCCAAGCTTTACCGATGAGTCTGATATTAGATGCAGTGACAAAAATGCGAATCGGACTCGGTAGCTGTTCGCTCTCGTACAGCGATATATACGATGACGTAAGTGGTGACTTCGTACAATGCATCTATAAAGGTAATGAGGAATATGTTTGTTTACGATAATCGTCATAGCGATTTTAATTTTATTTGAGATGCCATAAATATTACTGTAACAAAAGTACCTGAGCATAGGTGAGATAGAATAACTGATTCACGTTAAGTTGAAGCCATGGAAGGACGATTTCCTTGGGAGATCTCAATCGATCCAAAGTATCGTAGGCTAATCTCACTCCCATTATCTCGGATAAACGTTCATTTAGGGTTAATTGTGGGATCTGAAACGGCAGTTAGGAAAAATGGAATTACCGCTTAAGTAATACTTTTTACTTTAAAATAATATTTTTACAGATCATAATGATCCTATAGTAAAAGCAAACGCGTGGGTTTACCTCGTAAACTATGGTTTGCCCGGTGGATGCTAGTGTCGAATTCATTGAATCTGAATACAGATAATTTCTCTGTACATTAATATAATCGTCGAAGATTGTGTTCGTGGAGTCGTTATTTAGCAAAGTGTTATTGGCATCGCGAGTTCCATTCCAATAATAGATACCTAACGATATACGTATATTAATAAGGTATATTGTTAGACGTTTGGATGATAAAGTATTTCTGGGGTCTTTGAAAGAATCTGTTAAATGTTTATAACGTTGAATTACATATTGTTAATATGTATACCGTTTGCGTCGAAGTGATGAGCAATTTGGTGTGCTATCACGTTACCGAGCGTAGCAAGTTTTATGTAATCAAATTGGGGTTCGTTGTATTCAATAGACCAGTCGATTGCACCAAAGGGTATTATAACGAGATTTAGTCCATAAATCGCGAGCCCTTTGGACTGGTACGGCGTTGCGTAGTGTGTCCAACTGCATGTACAATATAAGTATATATAATTACGCGTAGGTGTTTCATATGTTTAGTTTTAATTGCAAAATGCTTACACGTGCTCAGGAGAGCCGGGATTTAGAGAAAATTCTGCGTACATTAGCTTTCGATACCTCTGCATCAAAATTATTGAATTCTCGAAGTAATTGTTTTTTAGATTTACCTAAAAGTAAACTAATTCTAAGGTATCATTTAACATAGACAAATTTAATGACATGATAATATGAGGTTGTATAAAATGTTACAATGATACAATTCGGCGCACACTTCGTATTATTTTATTTAAATAATTTTTCATACCTCGGTTGCATTATACTTCCTATACGTTGACTCCGTATCGGTAAGATACGAAACATTAGGCGTAACAACTTTGAGATCATTTATTTTCGTAATTAGTGCATCACGTTGCTTTTCTGTTACCCATTCTACGCTCTCAATCTTTTGTTTTAGACTTGTCCTAAGATCTTCAAATAAATCGTGTATCTATTGAATTGCACGGTAGAAATTATGTTTTAAGTAGTTAATTTTTTTTTATGGTCATAAACGAAATTATAACTCTTACCGTACTATTCATGTACGCAAGTCGATCTTCCGAAAACGAGGAGATATACAAGTTTGAAGCTTCTGCGATTAAAACATTCGCTGTTATGCGAAGGCAGTATTTTCTGATATCTCGATATTTTGATAGAACGAACTGAAAGAATCCAATTGAAAGGGAAATTATATTAATGCTGCCGGTATGTTCAAATATTTGGATAGTTAGAAATTCATGCCGAAAAGAGTTTCCGATGTATCTGGTTCTTTTGAACTGTTCGGATTACATCGGTTATTCGAGCGGGGTATAACTCGGTTCGCCTTTTTCGAGTACTCGAACAGCTCTAACTAAATGATATACATATATTGATCAGGGAAAACCAGCATACCTGGTGATAAAGATCGTGGGCGTACAATCCTAATAGTGCGTTATACAGTAACATAGGATAATGCGGTCCGATTGCTTTGTCTTCTTTCAAGTTTTTCAACCCCTCAGCCAAAACTTCATAAAAGTAAACTTGCACTTTCGCATCGGGATTAATTGTGTAATTTGTTGTATAATGAATTAGATGAGTCCAATTTACCTGAGTTCGAAAACATATCAATTTTAACTCCGAGGGATCAACTTACTTTAAACATTGTCTTATTTCAACTTAATTTCACCCTTACCGGTTTGAAGTCACGTTCTAATTCCTTGATCGAGTGAAGCGTATAATTTTTCATTAAATACGCTTCTCGAATCTTATCCCTCGTAGGAAGAGCCTGAAGATAAAAGAAAAGAATAGAATATTGATAGAACTCAAACATTTGTGATGTATCGAGATCCAATAAACTTACCTCGACGAATTTTTTCATTATGACTATATCAATGACATTTATAGTTAATTGCCTTTGCTGGATATTGTCGAATATGCCAAGCGCAGTTAAGGCTTCCGCTACAGAGCTCATAAATCTACTTGTATTGTTCTAATAAAAACAAAAAAAGCATCATTTGCTATATATATTTAAATTGACAAAACATTTTGTCAGTTTAAATATCATATAATATATCGTATCTATGTACATACCTTGCACGTTTTGTAATGCGCGTACAAATCTTGTAGATACACCGTCTTACTTTCCATTTCGAATTTACTTGCATCGTAGCAGGGATCATCCGATGGATCTGTGTTAAAAGGACTGCCGTGTATCGTTGGTCCTATTCTAATAGTGAACAGTTTCGGCTGGTACTCGTCGAGATCCGGAGCGACGTCGAACAATAATGCGCTATAGAAACGAGAGGCGAGTATATGTATTTATGCAACGTCAGATATTTTTCTACGACCGTTGTTACATATTTCTCACCTGTTGTACGACAATAGCTTAGCTATCAACTCCGTAAAGCTTGTATGATTCTCGAAAAACTCACTGGAATTAGTGTAAAACTTTCCTATCCCATCTAATACTTCTCTGACTGTAACAAAAGTGTAATATAATATCATCGAATTAATATTAATAAACCGTCGCGACATACCCATTTGAATTCTTTCTGTTCGATTGATCTGCTCGTAGTGTATGCAACTTTGATAATACTGTGCGAAAAGAGACGGTCTACTTTTTCCTTTCAGGTTTTTCTTATTCTCTTCTTCTTTTTGCATTTGACCTGATTGAGAGTAAAATTAATTATCTCGGTTCTCTCTGTTATAAGAAATTAAACGATACATACGTAAAATTCGTTGATGAGCTACATCTTCCAAATTCTGTTCAACAGTTCTAGGATTGGCTTCAAAACCACCGCAAGCGTATTCGTAAAAGTCTTCGCATGGATCAATCGTATGATTCATGTAGAATAACATTTTACTAGCATGATTTTTACATTCGCCTGTGTCGCACACTTCATTATTCAATAGATCAGAAATCATATTATCTGTTAGTTCATTCACTAAACTCGACTCAGTCGTTGTTTTTTGTAAATACTCGTTCATAGATTTAGTTGTTGTAATACTTTCTTCATTCATCTTATTATTGGGTTCATCATTCATACTCGACTTCGTAGTTTTTTCTTGTAAATTCTCGTTGACAGATTCAGTTACTGTAATATTTTCTTCATTCGTCTTATTATTGGGTTCATCTGTAATACTTTCGTTCGTAGTATCCTCTTCATATTTTATCGTATCAGTTTGACTGAATTTTGTAACAGCTTCTGTCGTACTTCGGTCTGTGGAATCTTTTTTATGTTCTCCGACAACATTTTCATTTAATCTCGTAGAAATAATGATTTCTGTTATATTTCCATCTGTGGTATTTTCGTACCGTTCGATTAATTCTGTAAAATCTGTGGTTCCTGTAGTACTTTCATCTACGATACCCTTCGTTTCATAATATTTTTCTCTAGTTGAAATTGATGCATATACTGTAATATTTTCTTCATTCGTCTTATTCTTGGATTCATCTGTTACGTTGATACAATTCTGATTTGTAGAAGTAGGAACTTCTGTACTATTGTTATCCGTTATATATATTTTATTATATTCTTCCGTAGTAATTTCTTTTAATTCCGTATAATTAGAAGCTTCTGTAATACTTTTGTCCGTAGTATTCTCTTCATATTTTATCGTATCAGTTTGACTGAATTTTGTAACAGCTTCGGTCGTACTTCGGTCTGTGGAATCTTTTTTATGTTCTCCGACAACATTTTCATTTAATCTCGTAGAAATAATGATTTCTGTTATATTTCCATCTGTGGTATTTTCGTACCGTTCGATTAATTCTGTAAAATCTGTAGTTCCTGTAGTACTTTCATCTACGATACCCTTCGTTTTATAATATTTTTCTCCAGTTGAAATTGATGCGTATAATTGCTTGTCAGTAGAAGATAGAACTTCCGGAGTAGTTTCTTCATTTCGAAATGTCTCGAGTACAGATGAATTATTAATATTAATAATCCAATCTGTGCTATTAATGTTAATTATATCAACATTTTCCGAAGATATATTTATCTCCGATGTGAATTCTAATTCTTTTGAATCCTTCGAGTTCGCGGAAGTAGTGGTGCTGGTTCTCTCAAGTTCATGATGACGATGATGCTACGGGAACGCGAAATTTAGATCGTTTGCTCATCGTTCTTAATATTGGAAGAACTCACCTGTGCCGTTTCCACATGCTGATCTTTCTGCTCAGGCCGGTAAGAATTGTACGATTTCCATGGCAAAGCAGCAAGAATTAGAATGATGCAGAGAAAAAGAAATATTAATAACGTTACAACACAACTACGAAAAGATTGGTCCCGTTGAGCCACTTTTCCTTCTTCTATATTCGAAATTTGGTAAGAACCTCGAGAAGGCATTGTATAATTGTTCGGACTAATTTTTTAATACAACATACGACCACACGAGAGTGCAGATTTTTTTCTACTGAACCGAACCCGAATAGTCGCTTATTGTTGGAACGAAGGATGTGGTTGTGGTTTCACCAACCACTTCCTTTTAACGTTATCTCGAAAATACCCGCAAATTATGATATTCCCTCCACAGAGTTTTTAAATAATGGTGTTAGCTCGATCTACGCGGTAAAAGGATTGCATAGTTGAGTAAACAAAAAAATACACTCGCTTTGAGACAAGCATCATTTTCTTTAATACATTCATAAATTCCAAACGGCCGGCCTAAGGAAGGCGACATTAAAAATACTTGAGATAGATAGATATAAGTTACTTATATTAATATATTTTATAATACAATTATCACAGATATGTAAACTACAAAATATTATTATATACTATTATAAAATGCAACTTGCAGTTTGCCAATGATCCCATTGCACGTAGTATAACAACTTATCTATATTCTAGACTATATATTAGAATTTAAATACAATTAAAANGTGCTATTAATGTTAATTATATCAACATTTTCCGAAGATATATTTATCTCCGATGTGAATTCTAATTCTTTTGAATCCTTCGAGTTCGCGGAAGTAGTGGTGCTGGTTCTCTCAAGTTCATGATGACGATGATGCTACGGGAACGCGAAATTTAGATCGTTTGCTCATCGTTCTTAATATTGGAAGAACTCACCTGTGCCGTTTCCACATGCTGATCTTTCTGCTCAGGCCGGTAAGAATTGTACGATTTCCATGGCAAAGCAGCAAGAATTAGAATGATGCAGAGAAAAAGAAATATTAATAACGTTACAACACAACTACGAAAAGATTGGTCCCGTTGAGCCACTTTTCCTTCTTCTATATTCGAAATTTGGTAAGAACCTCGAGAAGGCATTGTATAATTGTTCGGACTAATTTTTTAATACAACATACGACCACACGAGAGTGCAGATTTTTTTCTACTGAACCGAACCCGAATAGTCGCTTATTGTTGGAACGAAGGATGTGGTTGTGGTTTCACCAACCACTTCCTTTTAACGTTATCTCGAAAATACCCGCAAATTATGATATTCCCTCCACAGAGTTTTTAAATAATGGTGTTAGCTCGATCTACGCGGTAAAAGGATTGCATAGTTGAGTAAACAAAAAAATACACTCGCTTTGAGACAAGCATCATTTTCTTTAATACATTCATAAATTCCAAACGGCCGGCCTAAGGAAGGCGACATTAAAAATACTTGAGATAGATAGATATAAGTTACTTATATTAATATATTTTATAATACAATTATCACAGATATGTAAACTACAAAATATTATTATATACTATTATAAAATGCAACTTGCAGTTTGCCAATGATCCCATTGCACGTAGTATAACAACTTATCTATATTCTAGACTATATATTAGAATTTAAATACAATTAAAAAATATATTTAAAAACTCTATTCGCCTGTCTGTTGTACCGCATATGTATTAATGTTGCGTTTGATTTCATTGTCCGTTGCATTGTCAGGTTTCATGAGAGCTTCGATCGTCGAACCGATTTCCTTTGATACGGAAATATTTTCTAGTTTTTTGGTATCGGTTTCATCTTTGTAATCGTCGGACCTTAACATTTCGGAGGTGATCTGAAACGCGAAAATATTATGAATCACCGCATTTATATTGTAGATTAACGTCGGTTCATTAGGTATCGTTCGAATTACTTTTCTTTGTACTTCTTCAGCCTTAAATTTCTCTAGCTTCTCCTTATCAGCAAGTCCAATTGCAGTCTTTGATGATGTTTGTCTCTTTGGAGTAGGTTTCCTTGGCTTGAATGATCCAGATGCTTTCTTAGGTAACTGTGAACTCATGTGTTTTTTAGTCTCGTTCGACTGGTCGCAATTATGAGTTAGCAATTGTTCCTTAGTTTTGAATGCCTGAAAGAAGACGATGCATTTAAAAAAGTGCAAATATGCTTCTCATAACCGATGTATTCGTTTAGACTTACGTGTGAACAAATCTCGCATTTTAAACTATGTTTATTCATTTCGTGATACTTAAGAGCTTGCGCCCGATGGAAATTACGATTACAGTGGCTACAACTAAATCTTTTTATATTGCTGTGCGTCAGTAGGTGACGCTTTAATTTATCAGGTCGTGAGAACTCGCTCATACATCCTAAATAACTTCTGAAGGGGCACTTTAATCTCTTCGTTAAATCGTGAATCAACATATGACGACCCAAGCGATCTTTTCGTTTGAATCTAGCCGGACAGTGCTAAAAGAAACAGAGTAGGTGGATAAAAAAGAATTTACTTTTGAGTACATTTGATGTTTTTTAATCAATTGATTCACTCACTGGGCATAGGAACGGCGTTTCCTCGCTATGTATTAACTTATGATTGGCTAAATATTGCTCAGTTTTAAAGGCCTTCCCGCAGTCTTCACAGGCAAATCGTGCGGGCGAGGCGTGTGTCTTCAAGTGACGTCGCAAGAATCGTTCGATCAAGAAACTCTTTCCGCAATGATGACAAGCATAGTCGTGCGTCGTCGTTTCTGTGTGATGTTGTAAAGCCTCCAAGTTTGAGAAGGAGGATTTACAAACGGAGCAACAGTAATATTTCTCTGTTGTTTTCTGTTTTTGGACGGAATGAGCGTATTGATGAAGCCCCAGATCGGATAGAGTATTGAATACTTCACCGCACACGTGGCAACGATATTCCGATCTCTTGTGGCTGCGAGTGTGTTCCAAGAAATCCTCGAGCTCGGCGAACATCATGCTACAGCTATTTTGCACGCATTTGTACACTTTCAATGCTAAATGAGAGACTATAAGATGGCCCTTTAGAGCTTTGTAAGAGTCAAATATTTCTTTGCAAAACTGACAATGATAGGTACGATCTATGCTTCCGTCTGCTGGTGCCTAATAATGGTGATGAACTAATTAAACAAAAACAAAGCGAGGACGTGAAAGGGAATCATGAGCGCGTGCCAAGACGTTTAAAATACCTCGGGAGGCAGCGAGTGTATAGCCGTGCCTGGCCACACTTTATGTGACGACATATGCTTTTTAACATTTGACTTTTGTGCGAAAGCGCGCCCGCACACAACACATTGATATGGTTTTTCCCCTGTATGTGAACGTTCGTGTTGCTGCCAATAAAATTTCTTTGAGAATTGTTTATTACAATAACCACACTTATACTGCAAATAGAAAAATTGTTACCGTAAAGTATAATATATAGAAATAATAAGATTTAAAACTGATAAGCGTTGAACCTTTAAATTTTGAGTTTGATAGGTAGTAGTTTCAGTTGCGATTTGATCTTCAGTTATCGGTATATCAACTTTACTTGTATCGATAATATTTTGCTCTGGAGAAATATCACTTTGGAGAATTTGAGGTACTTCGTTTGAATCATCTTTCATGGATTCATTATCCTCTGGAATAGGAGAGCTTGTAAAAGTATCCAACCCTTCTGAACTTAATATAATTGGAACACTAAATGTGGAATCTGTTGCAAAATAATTAGCACCTTCTTGATCCATGCTATAACAAATACACAGAATTATTAAGTGAAAAAGTATATAACAAGTATTATAAAACGCATATTTTATTACTGAATTACCTAAATAGCATGTCTGACTCTTCGAGTATAATTGGTTCACTGAGCTGATCATTTTCAACAAATGTTTCTTGTGGATCATATTGAGATACATCTTGACTATTGTCATCTGCGTGAACTGCTTGATTTGCATCGTTCACCAAAAACTGACTCAAATCTACTGTTTGCTCTTGCGTTTTCTGGTGTGTCCTTTTGTGTAACATAAACATGTGTAATGATGTAAATTGGCTTTTACACTTTCCACACTGGAATATGTCTTCATCATCTTGGTCAATAGCTGGATACGAAATATATAAAAATATTGGTTAGACAATAATTCTACTCTACATTCCTATGGAACGAAATCCTCATCAATTAACAGGTTATATCGGTCGTTTCATCAATAACTCACCTGACTCTTCAACTTCGGTTATTAAAGTCTGGGACTCTAATAACGATTGCACAGGACTGTCCAAGGACACGCCTATAAACAAGATGGGCAGAATGATTGAAGTGTTCGAGTTACTCCATGAATTTTACTTTCGAACGCAAAGATAAATACTGGATTAACCCCACCTATTTCTATGATAGAAAATCATTACCTGTTAAAGCGTCGAAAATAGATTGCGCCATGTTTTGCAATAATATTAACTCTTCATTTTAAGCGAAGTCAATGATCAAGCCTTCATGGATCATTTAATATGAAGAAAATGAATAAATTCCAAGTTGAAAACATACCGAGAATTTCTACGCCCTGCCAGCGTTGTTGCTGACCAGGCCAGCGAATGATAATCGATATGTCGACTGCTGAAAACGATTCTAACCTGCAATAAGGTTTGGGGGAGGAGAAGTCGCTATGATCGCTAGCATCGAATCTCGAACGCGTCATTCACATCAGTAGTCAGTGCGTGTGGTGTAACATTTAAATTTGTCTTATTGAAAGAAATCCATAATTAACGATGGCAGCGATATTACGTGTGAAACGCAGATATACAGACGAGCCATTGAATGCCTTAGTGATCTCGTGTAAAAGACAGAAAACTGCAGAGAACGAAGAAGCCGAAACGACATTATTAACACCTGTAACCACTGTTGCTAAATTTGCTGGGACTGTTGATAAACAGGTTTGTATTTAGAACATTCAGCGTCTTTTTATTAATGGTTTACGTTATTCTGATTGATTCATTCATTTTGTCCTCGAAGGAAGACAGTGTCGAAGATATCATTCATAATTATGAAAAAGACAAGCTAAAAGCAAATTTCAAACAACATCCTGTGGATGTTCTGAGTAAGGCAAGAAAACTAACGAAACATGCTTCAGCGGAAAGTCGTTACAAAGTAGTCAGCTTCTTTCGATCTTTGGACAATTCCAATCATGAAGATACGAAAGAGAAATGTACCACAGTAATCGATATAGAAGATTCAAGATCTATGGCAGAGGAAGAGTCTACAGAAAAAGTATGTAACGATTATTATGTGCCTTTGATTAGGTATTTTAATATGACATTTATACAATATAAGTTAATATTTTACAGGACAACAATTATGTATATGATTTGTATTATGCACAAACGGAAGACGACATATACTTAGATGATGAGGTATTGGTGCATCCATATGAACAAGAATTGGTTTTCGATAATTATAGAGATGAAAGTTATCGAGTCGAATGTGAGTCAGAGGACTCGAATTCAGAATCCAATTGGAGAAATGATTATCCTGATTCTGACCATTCCGAAAGATCAATTAATGAGGATGATATGAGAGAAGCTATAATGAACATGAAAATAAATCAAGAATCCGACTTATCCGATGACGATGATTTTGTCTATGCAATTGATGAAGCTGATGTAAATGCTTATGGTTACTCGTACGCGAGGTATAAAGCAAGGCTGAAAGAAGAATTGGGAGAATCAGAGGAGGATAGTCTCTCCGAAGAATCAGTCGAGGATAATTGAAAAAACATATTAAGTAAGCTTTAATGTTAATAATAATAATTGTGTATATACTGTACAAGAGAATGCTAAGGATAGGACAGATATATTTTGTTTATTAAACTTGTTCTCCAAATTTTAAACATCTATAGCTTTATCTCTCCTACTATGTAGAAATAAGAAATCATAAGGATCTTAGAGTTTTATTTCTATGTTTATATATTTGTTACATATTTATGTAGATATATTTGTCTGCAAAATTCTTTTATCAAAATAAAATCAATGAAGGCCGAGCCTGAACGTCGATGTGATAAAAGGAAGGTGCGTGTATAGGTATTTAGAAAAAGAACTGTTTTTGACGATATGGCATATAATGATATACCAGATTTATAATATATATAACAAATATGTCGAAGATATCATTCATAATTATGAAAAAGACAAGCTAAAAGCAAATTTCAAACAACATCCTGTGGATGTTCTGAGTAAGGCAAGAAAACTAACGAAACATGCTTCAGCGGAAAGTCGTTACAAAGTAGTCAGCTTCTTTCGATCTTTGGACAATTCCAATCATGAAGATACGAAAGAGAAATGTACCACAGTAATCGATATAGAAGATTCAAGATCTATGGCAGAGGAAGAGTCTACAGAAAAAGTATGTAACGATTATTATGTGCCTTTGATTAGGTATTTTAATATGACATTTATACAATATAAGTTAATATTTTACAGGACAACAATTATGTATATGATTTGTATTATGCACAAACGGAAGACGACATATACTTAGATGATGAGGTATTGGTGCATCCATATGAACAAGAATTGGTTTTCGATAATTATAGAGATGAAAGTTATCGAGTCGAATGTGAGTCAGAGGACTCGAATTCAGAATCCAATTGGAGAAATGATTATCCTGATTCTGACCATTCCGAAAGATCAATTAATGAGGATGATATGAGAGAAGCTATAATGAACATGAAAATAAATCAAGAATCCGACTTATCCGATGACGATGATTTTGTCTATGCAATTGATGAAGCTGATGTAAATGCTTATGGTTACTCGTACGCGAGGTATAAAGCAAGGCTGAAAGAAGAATTGGGAGAATCAGAGGAGGATAGTCTCTCCGAAGAATCAGTCGAGGATAATTGAAAAAACATATTAAGTAAGCTTTAATGTTAATAATAATAATTGTGTATATACTGTACAAGAGAATGCTAAGGATAGGACAGATATATTTTGTTTATTAAACTTGTTCTCCAAATTTTAAACATCTATAGCTTTATCTCTCCTACTATGTAGAAATAAGAAATCATAAGGATCTTAGAGTTTTATTTCTATGTTTATATATTTGTTACATATTTATGTAGATATATTTGTCTGCAAAATTCTTTTATCAAAATAAAATCAATGAAGGCCGAGCCTGAACGTCGATGTGATAAAAGGAAGGTGCGTGTATAGGTATTTAGAAAAAGAACTGTTTTTGACGATATGGCATATAATGATATACCAGATTTATAATATATATAACAAATAATTGGAAGTACCAGATTAAAGATTTACAAATGTCCGGGAATAATGATGCATCTTCTCTGTGATGTATTATCAAATCTTTTGTATTTATTTCGTAATGGAATATCGTGAATTAAACTCGTCTTTCTTTATTAGCGGGAGGCATGTAGATAACATAATAATTATCTTTTTATAAAAGTATCCGCGAACATTCGCGCGTTTCATCTGACTACTCTAGTTCGCCGAAAATACGAAAAAAACAATTTTTATATTAAACTAAGACTTTTTTGAGAAAGTCGTTACGTCGTTCAAAATGTTTGGACAACGTTTAGATTATAACATTTCACGTATTTTGTTTCTCCTCTCCTTTCAGTCTCTCTTTCGCACGTTTCATCTCATTCACCGTCGAGCACGTTCATACACATGGAGAAAAATTCATGCCTTTAACGAACTCGTTTATTTTGATATGAATAGTACGCTGCGTATACGTGTAACACTGGCCTTAATCCTAATTTTTACATTTTACGCGCTTGCAACGAATCCGTTTCCTTCATTATACTTGTTCTTCCAAGTACACGCGATGTCTTTCCTCCTTTTTGATTGTAATGTTTAACGAAGCAAATGCGTTGGTAAGAATCCAATTATACCGTATCCGGAATTTGACGAGAAATACTAGAGACCATCGGTTCATTTTAATCGTTCTCCTTTCGCTCTTCAAAGAGATCGAGACTGTTGGCAATGCGATGGGGAAACGACACCGGTCGCTTATTCTTCCTTATGGCAGTTTGGATACAGCTATCAACGTATTTACTTGTCCAGAAATATAAGCGCGA